>NC_135878.1:7941078-8241078 GCF_031162955.1 Sander vitreus | reverse complement strand
CTAAATGCTAACGCTACACTGCATTTGTTTTGGAAAGAAAGTGAGAAAGCAAAAACTAACAACTGCTTTAGGTCTGTCATGACATAAGATAACACACGTGATCACAGCTTAAGTGGCTCATATTGTCTTGGCAATGGTCTGACTAGTTTGTAGTGATACATTTTTTTAGTTGTCTAGTGTTTTTTTTAATTAAGGCCCTATGTTTTTTTACTATCTCTAAAATATTTGTCATGATTGTTTAAAGTGTACATATTAATTATTAGATTAGTTGGATTTTTTTAAGTTCTACTATATTTTAGTGCATAAAAGTAGAAATGTCAATAAGATGGTCCCTTTAAAATCAAGTATATTCAGGTGTAGCAGAGTCTGTTTAAGCAGAGAAGTGAAGCACCATGTGAAGGCAGTGAACTGGTTGTGAAGGAGTGGAGGAAGTCTTGTCTTGAGGTTCACTAAAAGGGATGATGGTGGACTGACTGACTGTAGATTTTGGTCGAGTTGGATGTTGATATGAAGCCTGCTGAGTTCAGGAATCTGGAGGTTTCGGGCTTTTTAGGGGTCAGAGGTTAGAAGTCATGAGAGGAGGGGTCAGGCTGTGTCAGAAAAACTCGGAGACTCCGTCTGGTTTCGTTTCTCTAAAGAGAAGAAAGGCACTTGGTTAATATTGAGATGACATTAAAAGTTCTTTGACATAAAAAGATCACAATGTATGTTTTTTTTCTACCTCCGGTCTAACTTGGGCCCAGTTGTCTGGTTGCTGCTGTGTGCGTCAGCTGTGTATCGGCTCGTCTGGATGTGGCCTTCTGACTGACCTTCTGATGTCACTAAACTCTCCTCCAATGGAGCCCCTTCATTAAAGAAGAGCAGGCTGCGGGAACGGACTGCAACACACAAACACACACTAGTTTTCATTCACGTGTTAGTTATGTCATTTTCCAACTATTGTATTTTATCGTTTGTCTTTTAGGTTGTAATAAACACGGTAGCCTCTAGGGGCCACTAGCAGGGCAGCATTTCCGCCCCTGTTGGGTACAGTCTGGTTTTATTATACATCCATGGTACAGTCTAGCAGACTTTATCCCTTGCCACTCAGAGGATGGTTGCTGGCAGAAAAGAATGGTACTTAACGTGATGACAGCCTAACCTCTGGTTTCAAAAGGGGTTTCCCAAGGGTAAGTGGTTAAAGGAAGTTCATTTATAGGGAAGTTGAATACAGCGAAGAGTGAAAGTTGATACTTGTGTCCTCTTTACGAGACTACACTTCTGGGATCTTTATCAATCTTCCTTCTTCATGTGCTTTTATTTTGGGATCATACTTTTCATCTTCACTTCTTTTTTTGGGGGGTCATTTTGCCATTCGATATTACAAATATTATATTCTAAAATGTGATGTCTCTCAGTTTTTTATTGCTCCTGCTCTCTAGCTACAAGCACTACATTCCACAAGTTCATTCTCATTCTCATTCATTCATTAATGTTGTTGAAAGTCACTCTGGGAAATGTATTACACTGTTAACTAAAGGAGTATATAAGAAGACCTACCCTGACTAGTGGTGTAGAGGTCCGCTGGCGGAAGAGGAGGAGGGGAGGAGGGATTAGAGGAAGAGGAGGATGAGGACATAGAGGAGGTGTGAGTGAGGAAGGAGAGGGGAGAGAGGCAGGGAGAGAAGGAGCCCAACACCAGGACAAAACACACGGCCACCATCTGCATAGAGAGAGGAGCAAAACACTCACATTGGTAAGGAATCATGAACAAGGGGTTAAAGTTCAAATGTATTGTTTGATTATACACTTTCCAGAGGTAAGTAAAGCCACTTAAATAACAACAATATCCAAATGCATACGTGAAGAGCTTTAAAATAACGACACCTATATTTACCATGAGGCATGTCCCTGTTTGAGTTGAGGCCATTTTACAAGAACGGGGGACAACTTTCCCTGAAACCAACGATTGAAACTTCTGGAGCTGCTGCAGGAGAGACCTAGAGAGAGAGAAACAGATACAATAAAAATAAAATAAAAAATAAAATTTAAGAGCAAGAGAAAGAGGACATAACTTCACAGGTAGAGAAAAGATTCAAGGAAGAACCTTGTTTGGTTGAGGATTTTTCTTTCCTTGAATTAAGCCTCAGCCTCTCGCAGACTGTGCTTCACCTCAAAGATGTAACACCAGTTCAATTCTCATATTTCAATATTTCAATATTGGCTTTATCCAGCTTTATCCACCTGATTTACTGTCAATTAGCCAGAGTGAGTAAAACTGTACAGTGGTAGTTGGACAGAGAATCCCAATAATACCAGGGGAATATAGTATATCAGTGTGATCTGGAGAGCAGGGTTCTAATGGTATGAGCTGTGAAGACCCATTCTCACCACTAAGTGGAGACAGAGAACCAGTTACTGCTGAACACAGTGTCAAGCGGCTGTCAGCAAGTCAGTCAATCATTTAATAAGTTAGAAACTAAACCAGACAATACACTGGTCAATCAGATATTCTGGTGGCGAACCAAGTGAGTCAGTTACAGTCAGGTACATCTAATGTTTCAAATAACCATGCTGATGTCTATCACATGCACCAGACTGTAGCATTACGCTGTGAGTTGCCAGCTGTAATAAAAGTATAGGGGCTGATACTGAGCAGCATCATTCACACAGGACTTTGATGTAAAACCACAGTGATTTACTGTTGAAGTTACTGCTGCTTTAAATACACAGTACTCCCAGATGCCATTTGATGACTTGGTGAATGATTGTGTGTGACAATATTCAGAACACAAATGGAACATTTAAATTTATGTATGAAATTAATGTTTTTTTTTTTTGTACTTTTAGGGGAGCTAGGCTAGCAGCTTCACCCTGCTTCCAGTGTTTGTGCTAAGCTAGGCTAAACATATATTGTGAACCTCTATCTGCACTGGACACAGATTAAATTATTGTCTGACTTTGGCTAAGGCAACAAAAAACATCTCTGAAATATCCATGTTTGAGTGTCTGGTCAAGCTAATTCAAGACTTTTTACTTCATGGAGGAGGAGTTAAGTTTATTCTTGTACAACTAATAAACCAGTAGCACCACTAACCCAGGTCTGTATGAATCAAAGTGGACATGCAGGAAGGAGAAACCATTGCATGGTGAACTAAACAACCACTAATAACTGCATTTGGGTCATTTTTAGATTTTTAGGAAAAAGGAGCTTAAATGTAGTTCATACTTTTAAAAACTTTTTTTTAAGACCTGCACATATTCTGGACTTTATGTGAGTGTGAGCTTGCTGACTCATGTTCCCCAGTTTGTGCCAACTCATTGTTCCTCTGTGTGGTGGTTTAACATATTCACCAGTGTGTGAGTGTGTGTGTGTGTGTGTGTGTGTGTGTGTGTGTGTGTGTGTGTGTGTGTGTGGTGGGAAGGGAGGGGGTTGCCTTCCATGATGAAAGCTACTGTTAACTCGCAGTTTTAATGACAGGCTTAGGCTGCCACAGACAGACAGAGACAGACCCCCCCTCAACCCTCTACCCCACCACACCCACCCACCCACCCACCCACTCTAGGATAATAGCAGATTGGTTTCATATTGTTATAATAATAGAGGAGACAAACGGAGCTGGGTGAGTCTACACTTTGCTTATGGTGCAGACAAATTTCTATTTAGCTTCTACTATACTTCTCTCCATGCATATAAACTGTAGAAGGTTTTTACATACAGAGTTTAAATACTAGTACTGTATGTTTAACCTACAGTAGAATATGTTTGTCCTTTGAAGAGTACATGGCTGCAGCTCAGTCAAACCTTTCCTGCTTGCGGGTATAATATTTATATAACATTATTTCTTTTCAAGAGAGATTCAAGAAAAATTAGCCCTGCTGTAGCACAGATCATCCAACTCTCAGTTTATCAAGCTGCATTCTTTGCGAACATGTTGCTATTTTCAGTGACGATAATCCAAACATCGTTATGAATGTCAAAGAATGTCTGGTCTGGGTTATTAGTGTCGGAGCCAGCTCACAACTGCTTTAGTCTGTTTAGAGACACGACAGCAAGACAACACTAATGTCAGCTAGTGTGTGTTTGTGTGTGTGTGTGTGTGTGTGTGTGTGTGTGTGTGTGTGTGTGTGTGTGTGTGTGTGTGTGTGTGTGTGTGTGTGTGTGTGTGTGTGTGTGTGTCTGTGAGTCTCACCTGTTGGCAGTCTCCAGGTTTTCTACTTTTCTCCACAGGTCGCTGTTTTCTGACGTGTAGCTCTCCACCCTAATACAAACACAAACACAGACGGACATCGATTTCTGTCAACGTCTTACTTTGAGATCACACGCACAGCATATGACATTGATTTAATGATATTTTACTCTGCTCAGGAATAAGATCACTCATCAAAGCTACATTTTGACATTTTAATTCTCCCATATATACCTTTTGCACAAAACACACAAATGGATTTGCAGGATAAGAGATGTCCTCTTCCTAACTGTCCCCTCATCCCTCATCCCTCTTCCTTTTCTCTCCCTCTGTTATCACCTGCTAATCCTATTGATTATATCTATTATCAACTAAACATGCTGTTAATCTTGTGCTGTGTTACTCATAATCCTCTAGATCTCCTCTTATGTATGGTTGGTATATGGCTCATTCATACACATTCCTTTCAGCAAGTCGTCCTGCTGTTCTCTTTGTGCATCAATCCTCCATTAATCCTGCCCTCATGTCCAAAAAAGACACATAAACACAAAGAAAGAGAAGGATTTCAGTTTCTACACAGCTCCTCTCTTCTCTGTTGATTCAGTCAAAGGAACTTAACTCTCTCCGTACTCTAATGGGATTACAGTAATAGGACATTTTGTTACCACCTGTATGAACTTTGGATACTTTTTGCTATGAAAGTGTCGTAAAAGCAAGCCCATATTTTTACCTCTCTTTCACTCTCCCTGTCAGGGAATCTGACCCATGTGTTCAGCAGGTTACTGGAGTCCTGACACAGCGAGGAATGGCCAGAACATCAAAGGAAAGTAGAAAGGAAGAAGTCTCTGTTCTCATTTGTTGATGAAATACATCCTGTAAGTACTGTGTGTTCATCTGGACATTTTTACCTGACCCCATACGGGGCTGTGAGTTTGCTGGCGTCTGCTTCCAGTTTAATCCACTGCAGAAATTGTGTGTCTGTTCAGCACACTTAGCTCTAAATACAAAACCTCTACATACAAAAACTGTCTCTCAAATAAATTCCAACTGCCAGGTTCACTTCAACAATGCACATAACAAGCACACAATTATGTATAAAAAGGCCTGAGTAAGATTCAACTCAGGGGGAAACCTCACTGGCCAACATGGCTGCTTCTCTGAACCAAATGCAACACTCTTAAATACATTGTTAGACAGCTCAGAGAAGTGGAAGAAAAGAAGTGATTCAGTCATTACATAGACACTGCTATGAAACCGTCTATTCAAGCATTTCCAAGAGTTGAACTGGCATATTGAAATAACAGTAATAATTCAGCAGTTACTGCATGATTCATTTCTCACTCAATGAGAAATTGCATTTAAAAAAATACTGCTTCACTGAAAAATGTCAAAGGTACATTATGAGTACATAACAGATTTTGGGGGTTGTTGATAAGAAACATCCATTTTGTCTTTTCATAGGATTAATTGACTGTAAGAAAAATGTGTAATAACACCAACTTATCCTTTAATATTTTTGTCACTATGCCAATAACAGCAGGGTAAAGTCAGAGCATTGTAGAGTATTGGCTGCACTATTCTAAATAGTAATGGCTACTGATATACTGTAATATAGTTTCTTTAATACTATTTGAGGGGACGATAATGGGAAAAAAACGGTTTGGAAATCGCAAAAAGACAGCCAGATACAAAGGTAAACCAAGACAAATGGAAAACGAATAGAAACATGGGGACAACAATTTTTTTCCAAGCCTTACTTTTTCTCCAGACATTCCACATATTCTTTCTTCTTCCTCCGACTCTCCTGAGCTGAGATCTGGGTAGAAAACAGAAAAAATATCAGCAAGATGCAAAGATGTTTTTTCTAAGTTACAAAGTTTAAGTAATGATTTCTATTTTACAAACCTTTCTTAGTGTTAGGCACCTAAATAAATGTGCTCAGATGGAGCGGATTTGCAGACTTTGTAAATGTTTTGAATCCTGTTTGTCCATCAATTATACCTTTGTTTTAGCATCATTTTGATTTCTTGTCTGAGCTTACTGATGTCAGAAAAAGCTCTGCTTAACTCTCAGAATAGAAGCCAATCAGAGGCACTGACTCTGTAAATAACTGAGTTTTTTTGATAAATCAGATGTTCCGTCCAGCTGTGAGCACAAACAAAATGAAAGGTGCGGAGTTCACCTTATTTTTAATCTTCCGTCGGACCCTCTTCAGTGCCTTCTCTTCAGTCTTAGTGAGAGGAAGTTTGTTAGGTACTGGGTAACCCTCAGCAACCAGGGTCCTCTTCTCTTCTTCTGTCAGCAAGAGGGGTCCTGAACCCTGCAGCTTCTGCACAATAAAACAAGCACTTCATCAATACATTAACAACCATTTATGTTAAAATGAAGCCTGCAGGCAACTGACTCAGCAGCTTTTCCTTTGAACAATACCACTACAGCACTGCAGTTCAGATGTGTCATTACCAAATCAAACATTTTTGCTGACATTGAACAAATTCTGTATAAACATTTGGTCATAAGGCATTACATTATGGCATTAGTACAAATGTGAATCATTTGTTCAGAGAAAAGATGCTGAATCAGACAAACAATGGCCAGACACTGAATTGATTGAATTTCATTGAATAGGCATTTTGTCAGCAGATTATCGGACTGATTTAACCCAATGATGACAGCTGGTTTACATGCCAAAAATACTCCACTATACATTGTTTGCACATAGTTCATTCAACTATTTGTATTGTCGAATCAGTATGAGAAATTAATGAACAATAGAGTTCAGACGGGGAGCAGAAAGATGTGTTCTTTTACTCACGTGTGGTGCAGTGAGAAGAGGTGAAGAAGAGATGGCTGAGGAAGAGGAGGAGGAAGAGGAGGAGGCCCGACCTCCTGGCCTCTGTTGTGGTTGAGGGGAAGACGGTGGCAGAGGGATGTGAGGGGAGGTGGGAGGGAGGGAGCCGTCACTGTCGCCGTGGTTACTGCTGGGAGGGGTAGGCGGGAGCTGCAGAGCATCGTCTGAAAGGAGAGGAGGGTGATGATTGAGTGCTAATGCTTTTAACTGAGACATTCTCCTTTTCTTGTGAAACTGAAACTGAAACAACTTGCTGCACTTTAGACGTTTGTTGGTTTTGTTCTGTATTTGCTAAAAAGAAGTCCATTAATAGGTCCAAATGTTTTAAATCATTCTAAAATCTCAAACATTGTATAGATAAAGAAATATGTTTGTGTACCGCTGGGCAGGCTGAGGTACTGTCCAATCTCTCGGGGTTCATCTTTTATGGCTACTGGCTTCCCACTGTCTTGACTGGGCTCCTACAGAAACACATAAACAACAATAACGTCAATGAACATTGCTTTTGAACTAACATGTTGACACCAACAACAACAACAACAACATCATCATTTGTAGCGTCTCGTTGTCTGATGGATGCTAACCGTGTGTTTCCATGGCGACCCTCTGTGTGGGGGGGCAGGGCTTAATATGAGAGGCGGGCCTTCCAGAGGCTGAGGATCTAACCTTTGGCCCCCATCAGGCTCCTCCTGTTTCACCAAGATGGCCGAAAGGTCCTGACTGAAGCTCCATTCAAATTCTAAGAGAAAAACAAAATACCATAAAAATCAACATCAAATTAACATTTACAAAGATTTTTTTTTTTGTTCTACACCAAACCTAAATGCGTCTATTTGGCAGCAACTGTAGCATTGTAGGTCCTCGCTGAATAACTTTATTTAAAATACCTCTTAAACCTACTAGTTTGTCCACTTTTTTGTCAGTGGACAGAAGGTTTGATGGTAGAAAGTAGGACGTGTGTGATATGGTTGAAAAGCGGACCATGTTTGTTCTTTTTTGTCAAACTACTATTTCCATGTCAGGAATACAATCATGATGATATAAAATATATGAAATATCACATGTTAATGGTAACAATCAAACACCTTAATTCCAGCCTAGAAAGCTCCCTGCCCTCTTCAAAAAGCAGAATGAACTTCAATTTTCTGAGCAACTTAAAAAAGTAAACTATATTTCTCCTCATGGACTTTCAGGGAGGTCTTCCAATGGTAAGAAGGAATGGTGGAAGTGACTGGTAGCTTATAAATCACACTTTCAAAGAGCTTTCCCAAAACATTTGTGCACTTCCTGGTTAAACTGGTTATTACAGACTGCTGGACGACGTCGCTCTGGCGACCATGGTGCATAATTTGTCTTCAGTGAGTGTGCATCTACCCTGAAATAAAAGATGGGCTGAACCAAGAACTCGTCTTTAGTGTCCTTCCTGAGAACAGAAAGGGTTGCTGCCCTTAAACACTGCAGGACATATGCATAATTAAGTGAGCCAACAATGAGGACAGAGTGCAATTTTTAAAGGAAGTTCCCCAAAACACAATGAGGATATTTAAAAGCATCTCACAGGTACTACATTGTTTAGTCTACTGTGAGCTGCAGAAAGTATTTTAAGGGACAAAAGTGCTGCTGCAGGAAAACAAGTCCCAAGCACTCCTGCTATATTTGGTGTGGTAGTGGGCAGGATGATGAAGAGTCTCCGGTCCTCCCTGCCAGCACCAGCCAAATGACCTCTGGCAAACCAAAGCTCACTGGGATTGGTGGAGCAAACATCATCACAATTCATCAGTGACAATCAACAAGAAGAAGAGTCACTAAAAACTTAAAATTAACTCATTAATCTTTCCTACCAGCCAACCAATAGATGAACATCACATGAACACCATCAAATCATCACATTTTAAGGAACAAACTCTATATTATTGGCCCAACTAAACAATATATGTATACATCAATGTCCTGCCAACATTCCACCAATTTTACACATGCAGATCAGTTTATTCATGGTGAGAAGTACAACTTCGCCTGTGAAGACCTGGTTTTGAGACTTTTAGTTCATAAAATACAGCCTGCACAAGAGTTTGGGTCTAAGGAAAGATGCAATTGAGTTGCATTATGGGAATTGTATGATTTTCTTTTAGCTTGACTCATACTTACATACATAGACTAAAATATGAGATATCTCAGCCTCTACTGAATCAGTTTTAACGACTCTTTTTCTTCCGTCTCTTGCAAGTCCCCCAACTTTATGGAAGTGCAATACTCTATAATCTCTTTTGTCTCAAAGATCTTTTGTTCAAAATAAAAATCTGTTTACTTTGACATTGCTTGTCCACACAGAAAAAGTTTACTGATAGACCGACTAGTGGGTCTACCAGAGTTGAGTTGACTATGTATGCTTTCAATTAAGGCTTTTTCTAAGGTGAGCTGATGAGGGACTGCTCCAAGGGAACCTCATTAGGCAAAAGTCCACCAACAGTCTATATTAAAGTTTTCTAACTTTACATCCAATTTTAAATTGAAAAGAAACCATAACTAGGCAAACAGTAACAAATAGTAACAAAAAAGTAGCCAGAGGAGTGTTTTTCCTTGAGTCAGCATTTTTTCAGTTTAGAATAAGACATGAGCACCAGGACAGACTTTGATGTTTGTCACAACATACACACAACCGAGTCGGTTCAGAGACACGATGGCAAGACAACACTAATGTCAGCTAGTGTGTGTGTGTGTGTGTGTGTGTGTGTGTGTGTGTGTGTGTGTGTGTGTGTGTTGAGAGTAAATGTCATTTTAATCACCTCCTGGTTTCCTAGCAACATGTCTGCTGGTAAAATGCTCTGAAGTTTACAAGCTGAGTGTGCTAGGTGGAAGCAGAGGGGGGTGGAGGTGCGTGCCCATCAGAGAGCTTTATCCTGTGTCCATCACTGGAGCAGCGAACAGCACGAGTCAGAGAGTCCATCCTAAAAAACAAACCTAAATGTGGCTTCTTTCTGCTGTCTTAAACGAACCTAATGCCAATGTTCTGTCAATAACAGGAATGAACACTGACCATAAGATTTTTGCATTATTTTAACCCAATAGCTAGAGCACAATGTCACAGTGTCAGTAAACTGGCCCATTAGCCCATTAGATCAGGAGATGTGGAAATCATTACTATTTGTAGTGTTTGTTTCAGCTCAGTTCCTAGATCAGTAGATAGTACATGAGTGTATGGTGATTTGTTTGGTCTGTAAAATGTCAGAAAATAGTGGAAAATGCCAACAGTCCACAACTCAAATAGATTACCTTTACAAAACAGAGAGAAGCAGCAAACCCTCACATTTCAAAAGCTGCAACTAAGGAAAGTTTAGCATTTTTGCTTGATAATTGACTTGAGCGATTAATTGATTATCAAAAAAGTTGACAATTAATTTTCTGTCGATCAAATTACTGATTAGCAGGTTAACAGCATGACAGCCTATACACCTTTTTAATCTAGTCTTGTTTCAAAATCAACTGACTACAAAACTAACCGTAATTAAAATACAGTGAATAGTGTGGCCTTAACTCCAACCAGCTCATCAGTACCAGTTCTGTAATCAGGCCCAATTTTGGTACTTTGGTGCAAATCTTCCCAAAGTTTTAGCCCTCACCGCTGAATGATTTAAGTTACACTCATTACAGCCTCTTACTCACTGCCACCTCCTATATGACGTTTGTCACTGATCTGGATGGTGACTCGGAAATATTTCAGGAAAATCACTGATTACATATTAAAGGTTTTAGTTTAGTTTAGAGTTTAGGAGTAAACATGTGAATTTGGTTTTAGGGTGGATCCACCATTTACCTATTGCCACATCCTCGTAAGAGCCTCAGAAGCCTCTCCTAATGAGACCGGTCCTGCTGCTAGTCTGAGCCTCGTTAAGCCTGCTGCCCTTGTTAAGCCAGGACTTGATTGGAAGCCCTCCACCACCATTGTTTAATGAATACCAGACGTTGTTAGCCAATGCATAGGAAGGTTGTCCTGTACATTTATGGCTACACTGGTAGTATTACACTCTTTTGACAGTTTTAAGGAGAATACATGTTTAATCGTTTAATGATTTAATCTGTTTTAAACACGAGCTCAGCAGAAAGACAACAACGTTTGGTTGTTTAAATGTCCTTGTATAGTGTCTTCTATTTTTGTCCTGTGCTAGGTAAATGTAAAAGATGCCGTGGATGAAAGTAATAAAGTAAAACCTGACCCTCTCCCCTTACTACTTTATGGGATCTGTTTGGATGCTGTTAATCAAAGACTGCTAGTAAACCCAGGTAAGAAATCCTATCATAGAGTAACGTCTAATGACCAAAGGCTCCTGTCGTCACAGGGGGTTAACAGGGGAGAGGCGGCGACTGTGTTTGATCTCCGTAGGACAGCAGGAGTATTAAAACCATAGATGGAGCAGCGCAGTGGGAGCTGCAGTCAAACACTCAGCGTCTTTTTTTGACGGATGAATAAGAGCAATGAGAACTAAGACCACAGGCGAAAAAACAGGACAGGAAAGTTCAATGTCAAATTATTAATAATAAGGGAATCTGTAAACCCATCTGACCCATCAAATCAACCAAATCTGATCTGTAACTGGCATAAGATCAGACAATCCACTGCCTAACATCAACCATCATAATTCTACTTGGGGAGGACCTTTAATTGCTCTCTATTGTCCAAGTGAACAAAGTATGAGCCACAAATTCCTCCAATCGGACCAAACTGGCTTTGTGAAAGGTCAAAAACCTCTGACATCCCGAGATGGCTAATTAACCTGACTCATCAAGACAAACAAGCAGCTGCTCCTATTGTGTCACTGGATGCTGAGAAGGTCTGTGTTCTCCTCAAACCTGCACGATACTACAGTTGAATACCTGGAGCTGTGATCCCAGTATTTATGAGCAATTCTTGCCAGAACCTACTACCTTTTCCACATGTATGCCTGGGTTTTAGCATATGTTGTACATACTGAAACAAAGTAGCCTTCTGCAAACCGCATTCACGGTGCAACACAACTATTGTAGCTAAATACTTCCAATACTTCCAAGTCCATCCTTGAAATGCCATTGTTACGGCAGTAGGCCTACTGTGTGACTGGATCAACCTCTCAGCTGTAGCAGTCTTGTCAAAATACTTGCCATGCCAAAGTGGCAGCTAACAGTCCAGCTGTTTCAGAAGAAATGGGAACAAAGCAGAGTGCAAAATCTAAAACTTGGTGTTCAACAAGTGGAGTTCTACATCCCCAAATTAGAGAGCAGAGCAGCATTCAACAGGTGGTGCATCAAGAGCAGAAATATGAAAATATATATGAAAGATATGAAAGAAATAACGTTAAAAAACGAGAATAAACCCAATTTTTGGATTGAATTTGAATGATCTGCTGCTTTGTTTAATCTAAAAAACGTTATTGATGGCGAGAGATCTTGGGAAAATAGTGATATCTTCCCAGGAAGTAATAACAATTAATTCACAGGAAAATTCAAGCCAACAGGAAACCTTTTGTGCTGTGGATGCACTAAAGTAGAGATCTAACATTGGTGGAAAGTAAGTATCGTTTTTAGTCAGGCTTTATGGAGCAGGTTGTAAAATGCATTTTGGATTAAGTTCAATATCAAATAGGCTGGAATAGATTGTGTGTGTGTGTGTGTGTGTGTGTGTGTGTGTGTGGAGGCAGCAATAAACAAGAAAAATATATAAACTACCTTGTAATCAAAGCTGTCTAGATATTGTGTTTTATGAAGTAATATATTATGTTGATGGCTAGTGGTTTAATATGTAATTTTTGTTTTTATAACATCATGTTTGCTTTGGCATGAGTGTAAATTTACATTCCTAACTACAGCATACATTGGGTTTGATTGGAGTGATTGTAACTTCTAAAATGAATATTCTATTTCACAGCATTGAACTGGAAACATAGACAGTTGTTTTTAGATGTGAGCTAGATCTTTTTTTGCTGCTCAATGTGGTATTTTGGCAATGCAGGTAATCTGATATTCATACCAATACAGTGGATTTAATTGGATTAAGGGAGAAAGAGAAGGAGAGAAAAACAGAAAACAGAAGAGTAAGGGAGCGAAGGGAGAGATATAGACAGGAAGAAGAGAGAGAGAGATAACCTGACAGAAGAGAGAAAGAGAGTTTCCGCTGGCTTCGGAAAAAGCTGCAGACTCAAAACCATATGCTTGTCATAGCGTTGTGTGAGTCCATGTGTGTGTGTGTGTGTGTGTGTGTGTGTGTGTGTTAGGTGGGCAGGGCTTAGCTGGAGGAGAACTGCTCAGACTGGGATCCTGCTGCTCAGACAGCAGGATCCCCAGGACAAACGGAGAACAGACAGACAGACAGACAGACAGAGTGAGAAAGACAGGTACAGACAGAGATAGAGGAAGACGGGCAAAGACAGGAGCAGATAATGACGAAGATGAGTCAGAAAGAAAGACAGAAATATGCAGCATTTTTATATTGCACTGCAGCAGACACTTGTTCCTACAGACACCCCTTACATAAAATATAAAAGATAACAGATTAAGCCCATCATCACACATATTATAAGACAGACAGTGGTTTCAGCCAATCAGAGTGTATACTATTTGACAGACAGCAGACAGGGTCAAACTGCATGTTATGTATTACATCATACAGACACTAACCGGGGGGAGGGCAGCCAGGATGATAAAGAACCAGACTAAACATCAGCAGCAGAGTTTTGGTTGGCTGTGCATGTTTCCATTTAGCACAAACTAATGTTAGTTTTAATGAATAGGATGACCTACCAGACTCATGGTCCATTTTGAGTGACAGGGCTGGGCTCTGGGGGGCGGAGTCTTCACTTAAAGAGTAGCTGTGCTCTGCTTGAATATCTGTGAGATTCAAAAGCCCTTTTCAGACATGGAAAACGTAACATTGCTGTCTTCGTCGATCTGTTAAAGTGATGGCTGTTTGTCATTCAGACATAGGTGTACGTTATGTAAATGTTCCTGACGGCTGCTAGAAATGATGCTAGAAAATGACATTTATTATCTCGGAAAACATAAAAATGACAATGTTTTTTCATCCCTTTAGCCAATCATTTTGTTGAAGTCTTAGTGACCATGGCAACGCCTGACAGGGACACTGATTTGTCTCAAGGGATGCGTGTGACATAGTGCGGCAAGCTGATCCATCTGACAGCTTCAATAGACTGAAAGAACCTACAGTGCAATAACTCTGAGCAGGGATACCAAGGCCTATTTGTGCAGCTTAGTTTGCAAGTGAGTGCCTAGGAGTAGCTCAGCCAGTTGTAGCGTGAACCAACAACTTTATGCCTCACTCTTCACAATCAGCTAGGCGAGGGGTACAAGTCTTGTGTGTTTCCGTCTGGCTAAAAAGCAGGAGTTCTGGAAGTCCCACACTTTGGCAACAGAAACTGGCTCTCATATGGTGGAATTTGACGATCAGAAAGACCAAGCCAGAGACTCCAACCAAATAATGAGAGCGGGGTCTTTTGTACTCAAACACTGTCTGCTGAGAGGAACAACTGGCTGCTGCACTGCTGGAAGTTAACCGGGGAACAAGGTCATCCTAATGTGACTATTAAACTAAAATCATTTCAAGGCAAACATCTCCAAGACAGTGGTTGGCCATTGGAAAGGGTTCCACCAACCAACATTTACCTGCTGTGAGATTTTTATCGTTCCATTGGCAATAACTAGGAACGCTGGAGAAATGTTATTGGAAGCAACGACCACCGTGATCCAAACCCTGGTACAATTCTTACAATGTGTTCTTTTATTTTAATACTGCAAGGAGCTGTGAGGAAAGTGGCATGTGTATTCTTTAACTGATCACTTTTCAAAATAAAAGAGGAGCTGACCTGGGTTGCTGTCCTCCATGTCCATATGTAAAGGTGAAGGTCTGTCTGCCAGAAGGGGCCGCTCTAATAGATGGTCGTCAAAGAAACTGCTGAACAATTCACTGCTAAAGTCATCCATCTGGTCACCTGAGAAAGGCTGGAAAACATGGAGAGAAACATGGAGAAAGACAGTATTTTATTTAGTTAAATAGTTTTTCCATGGGACAGTTACCACTCCAAATAAATTCATGTACTGTGTCTTTCAAGTGTCTTCATGTTTGGTAATTTGGACTTTTTAAAGAAAAACTGAAGGATTAGTTTTGCCTTTGTGGGTGAAACAATTCTCCTACTTCTTACGCTAAATAAACCATTTGATTATCTAAAATAATGCATTGTCACAAAGCTGACAAAAGGGCTCTAGCCAATGAAAAGCTTTTGTTTTGGAAATACGTGATGCAATTAGCATTGGTGGGTATAATAATATGTCAGTGTTAGTGGAACATTGAGGTTTTTGCAAGATTGATGACTGTTTATATTCTTTCTTCAAAACTGGAAATAGATACTCTGTATCTCTCCTTTGCCTTTTTTGCTTAAAAATGACTCAAGCTGGACTGTGGCACTAATGTAGTCATCCCTGTTATATAAGAAACGATGAAGACCATGTTATGTTCGTTATATCCATCTGTTTTATACAATAATATTTTTGTATAAGTGCAGTGACTATATGCGTGTATTTAGGTCTGTGTGTGTGTGTGGATGTATGTATGCGTATATATGTAGCCATGCACATACTTAGACTCGTCTTACTCTTATACATGCTTCATTGTCCCCTTTTTTATTTTATTTTAATTATTACTTTTATTTTTTATTTTTATTTTTGTCCTATACACAAATCACAATTGCACTGAAAATTGTTGTTGTTGAAAAAAATGCTAATAAACAGAGTTTTGAAAAAAAGAAATGACGCAAGTGACTATCAAAATAGTTTAAGTTTAATTTTCTGTCGATCAATTAATCAAATACTCAACTCATTCTCTCTTTCAGTTCTACAGTACTACAGTCTATCTGTCAGAGTGAGAAACCAGACATCCTGTGTGACTGTGTTGAAGAGTCAGTCAATGGGAAACAGCATTGATAGATTCATCCTCAGTCTGCATGAGATGAGTCACTGAGCTGAGAGATGATGTTCTGGAAGCCTAGGACAGCATGGTGCTCTGATTTCACTGTTTTTTATACACACAAACACATACACACACAATATGAGTCACCTTGGTCTTGAGCAAACATGCACAAAGCAGAACAAAAGCAACACACAAATTGAATATTCTGCTTGGAGACTTCTCAGACAAGACACAGCAACAGAAATAACTTGATTTAATTACCAACAAATACAAAAATAGATTTGTATGTTTTATTCCTAGAAATTCTCCCAAAACTGCCAGAAGTGTCACGGCAGACAAAAATCAGTCCAGTAGCAACATTAAAGACACGACTGGCATTATAAATATAAAGCTGACTTTCTTTTAATGTCAACAATGGAGAAAGGCTTTTTGGCCTTTTTGCACAGTACCTTCCCAGCAGCAGCGCTTCAATAAAACATAATGTTTAGTTTAGACTTTATTAGATCAAGAGCGCAAATGGTTTTAGTGCGTAGTTCAAATTTTGATAAGTAAAAGTCAGCAATGTGTGGTTAAGTCAGAAGCCAGTTGTCTGTAGATAGCTAGCCAAGAAGTTGAACATTTTTTGAGAGATTTTCTTTCCCTAAATTAATTATATGCACACAACAAAGCTTCAATGCTTGTAGCATTGTCCGTCACTGCAGTTGAAATGCACAGAGTAGAGAGTGAGGGTGAGAAGGAGAGGTGTAGAAAGTAAACAGGCCAAGGTTTGTGCAGGACTATACTGTAGGTATGAGTCATGGCAATCACTGTTAAAGTGCAATATTCTTTAAATACTGTTCAAACAAGTCAACTTTAAGTCACACATACATCTCAGTGTGGTGTGTGTCTCAGTGTGTGTGTGTGTGTGTGTGTGTGTGTGTGTGTGTGTGTGTGTGTGTGTGTGTGTGTGTGTGTGTGTGTGTGTGTTTCGGAGGTCAAGTGTGTCTGTGGTGAAACTCTGGGACACATGCAGCTGTCTAATGAAACTATGTGGAGTAAGCACACATACACACACATAGGGTAGGGATACAGATGGTGGGTAAAATAACGTGGGACATTGAAAAACTGCTGATGATCAAGGTAACTCAACTGTGTGTTAAACACAGGGTGGTTTTCATTTTTAAAGCAGTCACAGGCTGAAAGCATTTGTCACAGAAATTAGCGCTGATGAAGTAAACGAACCATATCAATATTTGTATTTGAACAAAATCGTGAGGCTCAACAGAGCTCCCTGCAGGATAAAGTAACTGACAGCAACTGCTCAACAAGGTGTGTGCATACACTCGGTAATCCTGTAGTCACTTGCTCTGTCACACACAAGTGAACACTCACTCATTCATGAACAAACACACCCACAAAAAGAAAATACTCACAGAGCACCCTTGTTCTCCTGCTGCACTAAAAGCTGGAACAATATCCCTTTAAATAACCCTCACACTGTCCCTTTAAACTCTGCTCCATTAGGGAATATAGGTCACATTTAAACTGCGCCACTCAAAAATAAACAGGGACAAGTTTCCTATATGAAGAAATGTGGGTGAAACTGGTATAATACTGGGAGAAGAAGCAGAGCAAGGTCCACAATTAAAACAATTTAGTATGAGCTAAAATTAGCTTTAGTAGCTGCATTAGACCAACATGTGTTAGGCTTTATGTTGCTCTCTACTATCAGTGATGATATTTTACTATATAGAATGTAACCCTTGTAGTTCCATCAGTGGCCCTTTAATTAACATTCAGCTACATTTGCAGTAATTGACTACAGTTTTGTATTTAGCTCCACATTACAGTAGTGACTCTTAGTCGGGTTATTGCTATCCACTTGCTCACTTCCAACACTCCTGGAGCCTGTGATACAGCTCTCACCTATGACTAGCACAGCCCTGTTTGAGGCTAATCTTTTTCTTATCTATCACCTGGCATGGCCATGATGTACCAATTGCAGTGTATATCTTTTTCTCACACCAGACATGTTCAACTATTCTGGCTGATAAGATCTCCTGCTCTCAGGACTGGGCATGTACTCTGGGCTACAGTCCTGGGCTGTTTCACAGATATCTCCCTCCCTCTTCTGTTTCAGTTTAATAAGCCAAAGACAAATATGCAATTAGAAATTCTGCTAATTTTTAGACTGATCCATTTGGCTAAATCCTGAAGGCACAAAAGCTGGAGGTGGATTTCAGATAGGAGGCTCTGAATAAGCTGCAGGGAAATGGATGGTTGATGGAGTGTGACGAGCCTCTTGTTCACGAAAACCCTTCCGTCAGTTGGCAGGTGTATTTCGGTAGATTATCTTTAATAACTGGGTCATGATTTCTAGAAAAAGACACTGCTGTTAAGTTTTTCAAATGTATTTTTATGGCGCTTTACACACCACAAGCCGAGTGCCATCTAGTTCCATTATATTAAAGGGAAGGCAGACATCTCTACGGCCAATATCTCCAACACCGGGCAACTCACACCAAAACAATCTAGATTGATAAATTGCAAGAGGAAGAATATGTATTTTTGATTTTGGGGTGAATTGTTTCTTTAAGCCACAGGGGGAGCTATTCAAAATAGCATAAGCTAATACTAGTACTAGTAATAATAGCCTAATACTAATACCGAGATAATACGATATTATTATCTCCTTACAATGAATGTTACAATGAAGCTGTTATTGTTGTTATTAGGACAGGAAGCTTAATGAGTCCAGAGTGGTTCAGTGTTAGACGGCTTGTAAAGGAACAGCTGCAGTCAATGTGAACAGAGCAACAGAGGTCTGGACCTTTCATTACCTGAACCCTCTCTGCTGGGAAAAGAATCACAGGAAAACCGTGTTAAAAAGCAGTTGACAGTTTGTATAGCTTACAATTGTGTGTCATTAGGGGGGATGGGGCTGATGTGTAAACCACACAGGGAGAGAGCTGGGAAAGACAGACGCAAGAAGTAATTATAAAAGCAGAGAGCGACTTTGTTATGCCTGTAATTAACAGTGTTGAGTCTCAACATATCTCTCTCCTTTCATCTGAATGCCTTATCGGTTCAGGTGCAGAAAAAGCCCAAATCATCCATGTTGTCTGCATGTGAAGAGTATTTACTTTCCCTGATACAGTGATGAAGGAAAGCACTGAGATAAACTGGACTGAGAGCCAGGCCAGAAACATTGTTATTATGGCATGAATCACGCATTGGAAACCATCGTAAACTCTTCAGAACATCATGTAAAAGCCAAAGGGAAATACACTGAAAAAAAAAAAACATGTAGTCTCAAATTCAGATTTCAAGAGCCAACAGTAGTGCCTCTGATTCCAGTTGTTAATATATCTCGGTTTCCAATGCTTGGCATCAAGAAGCTTTTTGTTTGGCTGCCATTTATAGGGCTCTATACATCTATCTAATCGATAGGGTCGAGGTAAAGCTTCTGCATTCATGTTAACTTGTCTTTCCTAATTGAATCATTACTCAACTAAAAATCATGTTGAGAGCAAAAACTTTTCATCAGATTTATGCTCGCATAAATAATCAGTGATTGTCATAAATGACAGTAAGTGGAGATGTACTAGCAGGTAGGTACTATGACTACACCCTGAGGCAACTTACGCCAGGCTGCAGGAAACGCTCCGTCATGTTAGATAGACTTCCTCTCTGCATGTATTTAGTTTCACAATGTGAATACATTTTGCTTCATCACTACTGTCTTAGCCACAATTTTTACCAATAGCTTCATTTTTCACAATGTAGACTGTAGGTCCAAAGTTTGCAGGGAACTAGTCTCGCTACTCCACACAGCATTCGGGGATGGGAGGAAAACAGAGTCGCTGCATAACAGTCGTGCGAGAGAAAACACAGATTGGACAGATAGTCTAGCTAGCTGTCTGGATTTACCATGTGAGGAGCAGTCAACAAAAGTCCTTGTTTCCAATACAAAGAAAGCAATCCTAGAAGTGGAACGCGAAGGATATGGACTAGCAGGGAACAGAGCAAAAGGCAAATTTCTTTGGAATGGGTTCTATAAATGAATATCAATATTAGTTACACTTATAAAATGACACAAGTGTTTTGCAGGTCTTAGCCTATGTTTAGCTTTGCATCAATTTCACACTATTGCAATCAATCAATGCAGACTTGAACTCACTCTGCTTCCTAAAAGATCACCATAAATTCAATCATCAAAGATGTTACAGTATGAATTGGGAAATTATCAGAGAATAGCTGCATCGATTAGTCAGTAACCAATCAATGAAAAATGAATTGGCAAATATTTTGATTATATGTGATTTGATGCTTTTCCTTGTTACACGATTGTAAACTAAATATCTTTGGTTTTGGACTGATGGTCGGACGGTGGGAAATTATGTTTCAGATTCATTTGACATTTTATAGACAACACAGATTATTCGAAAAGAAAAAAAAGTGTTACCTGCAGACCTAACATTCAATCATCTGAAATGTTACAGCATAATTGGAAAGTGATCAAAAGGTAATGTAAAGTATTCAGGATTTCATAGTAAAGTAGGCTAAAACATGCAAAAACACTGGTATAAACTTTTTTCTTCTGGAAAAGCCATTGGCAGACATAACAGGTTTTGAGAATGGTTGAGACAGATTTTTTGCAGCGTAAAAATGAAATTGTGAGAGACCTGAATACATCATGTCATTATCCTATAACACTGGCTGCCACAGATAAGAAAATGGCAGTGTTCTCTACTGTATTTGGCTTCATGTGGTGGTGTGTGTGGCTGCAGTGGGTTGGCTAGTGTTTGGCTTCACTTTAACTGAGAGACCGAGGTTACTGTGTGTGTGTGTGTGTGTGTGTGTGTGTGTGTGTGTGTGTGTGTGTGTGTGTGTGAGACTGTGTGTTGAGACAGAAGTAAACTCAACTATAGTTCTCAGTATAACAGCAGAATAGTATTTTTCTCTCTCTCACACCCACCCACCCACCCACACACACACACACACACACACACACACACACACACACACACACACACACACACACACACACACACACACACACACACACACACACACACACACACACACACACACACAGCTGCATGCCTGCTCACATTCCATCTGGCAGCTCAGCAGCCAATCGGCAACAAGCATGCAAATAAGATGGGCGTGTCTTTTTAAAGCTGGAGTACAGGGTCTGAACGGAGAGTAGAATAGAATAGAATAACAAAGGGAAAAGAGTATAAATGTAGGGAAAAAACATTACATGGATAGAGGACAGAAAGTCCAAATATCTATTATTAGATCTAGAGATTTTATTTGATCTCATTTAGGTTTTTCTACAAACATAGACTAGAACAGAGTAGAAAACCATCAATTAGAATACGCTGCACTGTCCTTGCTTGACCTCACTGTGCACATGTGTGTAAAAGTATGTTTGTCTGGGTGCCTGGGTAGCTCACCTGGTAGAGCGTGCACTGCACCCATATACTGAGGCTCAGTCCTCGATGCAGTGGCTGCATGTTTGACTCCGACCTGCGGCCCTCTGCTGCATGTCATTACCTTCTCTCTCCCTTTTCATGTCTAAACTGTCCTGTCATAATAAAGGCCTAACAATGCCCAAAAGAAATGTCCGCTGATTATAATCTATACAAAATATGAAAGTTCTTTTCGCAAAATTGCAATTTCACAGAGCCCAAATTGCATGTTTTGTCTGTCCAACAGTCCAAAACCAAAATATATTCAATTAGCAATTTTAAAACCCCCCGAGAAAAGCAGGAAATCATCACATTTGAGAAGCTGGAACCAGAACAGCTGTTCTGGTTCCAGCTTCTCAAATGTGATGATTACATTAGTACACCTAGTTTGTAGGCTGTACAATATTCATATGTATGATTTTTGGTCCATTCATACAATTTTATCAACATGTTTTGAAACTGGCCTTCAGATGTGATCTAAAGTAACTCTGGCAGACGGTTAATGGAAAAGGTCAATGCAGTGTGTTGCGGTTACCATGGCATTCGCCCCTGTATTTGTCTGGCTTGACTTTACGTTTAAAGAATCCCAGTCCAAATACATGATTAATGCATAATGAGAATAATCATTTGTTGCAGCCCTACTCATTTCTCCTCCAGGATTTAGGAGAGCTGCATGCAGAGCTGTTCTAACCAGTTCCCAGCAGGCGGTAAATGATGTTATCCATGCATGATTCTTGATGTTGTGGTAAAACGGTTCAGTGCACATGATGCACAATTCTAACTGTAGTCAAGGAATGATAAATATGGGATCCTATCCTGCCTTTTCATCAGGTGGAGAGGTAAATCAGTGCCACGATAACTTAGGCGGGCTTTCCCCCTCCTCTTCATCGTTACATAGAACTGGAAGTTACAGAAACTTAGTTAATGCTTAGATAGGGCTTGTGTTCGGAGCTTTTGAAAGGTGAATTTCCTGGTGATAAGTGAAAAGTGATGCTTACTAGAATATCTTCACAATAAAAATGATAAATCAATGAAAGCACATGTTTGCCCTGATGCTTGATTACATTTTAATACCAGGATAATTCTATGAAAATAGAGTAATGTGCAGCCACAGCCCCGCTAATAACGATCGACTCACTTTATTTTTTATTTAAGCAATCTCCGTTAGCTCTGTAATGCCCACTCCTATTTCTTATCTACAGAAAGAGGTCTTTCCTCCTGGTTATCAACAGGGCACGCAGTGTACTGGAAAAGGTTAACAAAATACAGAGCAGGAAGTGTGTAAATCCCTGCAGCACCGCACCACGGAGCACACCTTAATAAAAACCAATGAGCTGATCTCTCTGTATCTCCATTTATGAAGTCCTCCAGTTTTTTTTGGTAGAAAGACATTATAGCTAAAAAAAAAAAATCTGCAGTTTCTCTTAGCTCTTTGGAGTTGTATAGTGTCTTTCTGCTCCTTGTTTCGATTTTATGACACAGAACTTGACTGTTTTGGGTTAGTCTTTTGCTCTCATCACTTTCACTTCTAGATGCAGTACGCAGGCATCAGCGACAGTACCAGGTCCCTGATGCTGTGATTCATCATCAGCACCTGTCCATACAGGACAACTGCAGATTATAGATTAAGGAGAGATGTATAAACATGCCATCGTGCAGTACAGCTAATTAGACATCCTTTCCCATGTCCTCAGTGGTAAAGCCCAGCCTAGTGACTACTTTATTTAGAACAGGGACGGGGGGGGGTTTAAACCACAAGCAGACTGCTCGGCTGACTCACTGACTAGAATAAAGTTCTGCTTAAAAAAAAAACTGTGCCATTTAAAAAAAGAAAAGAAGGAATGACACAGAGTGGAAAAAGAGACACTGGCGATAGAACAGAAATAAAAGAAAGAGCACTTCCTGCTGATAGTGTGATATTTATCATTAAACTCTCAGTGTGCAGCAGTGAAACGGCTCCCAGTCTGTTTCCACGAATTAAGAGTGCAAAGCTCGGTCAAGCATGGCGTGCACAGAGGGCATGGCAGTGTACTTTTGGCATTTTGTGGCCGGAGTTGCACCGCACACATGCACCGTACACTTGGAAACAGGGTGGGATAAGGAGGAATATATTGTCATACATTAGGGGCTGGTGCCAATATACTCATTACAACTGGGCATGCAACAGTACAGTCACAACTGCCAAAACTGGGCATGCAATAATAGCTTAATTGCAAATTTCCTGGTGCACCGCTTTTGCTCCTTCAACCAACATAGTGATTATTATATTAATAAGCAAGCATGATTCTGCTCTTTCATGTGCAATGTCTCAGGTGTCAGATGTTTTTGGATGAAGATATGGAGAGAGCATGGCTGACAACAGCTGGTTTTAAAGAGGCCTCAGTGATTTACAGAGGGGAGAGATACTTGTCCGATGAGTTTTAGTCTAAACTATGAGTGCATTTATAATTTTATGAATTTCTCTCTCTCTCTCTCTCACTCTCACACACACACACACACACACACACACACACACACACACACACACAAGTTAACCAGTAATTCGCCAGCTTGTGTCTGTCTCTCACAGATTGGTTTGCTCAATTACAGTAAACACAGGCCTACAGCAAGGTACGAGCCCCGGATATCGGTCAGGATCTCAGTAAATACAACAACTACACCGCCCTCCTAAGGTCCGGCTCCGGGCGGAACAGGCAGCAGAGGTGCGTTTGATTTAAGAGACTTTAAATACTGACAGCTGACTTCCAGCAGAAGAAGAAATAGCACGTCTGGATAGTTTATACTCATGAATACATAAACTGTGCACACAAAAATGAGAAGCTAAAGAAAGTCGGGCTAATGCAGAACTCACCACATTAGTGAGGAAATCTCCATCGCTGAGTTCCTCCAGGTCCAACAGGTTGGTTCCGCCGGACGGATAGAGTTTCTCTGCTGTTAAACTGTCTAAGATAGACTCCATCATGTCTGTGTGTGTCTGTCTACAGCTCACTGGACGGATGCTCAGTAGCTATCTGGACTGGTCGCAAATCTTAAAAATCAACTCATTAAAATGAAGCAGTTTGTTTTTTGTCGCGTGCTGTGTTGGTAAGCTATCCAGCTGTTATTTACACCACCTGTATGTTAACCCGGTAAGTCGAGCTGAGTCCAGCTGCTGCTCTCTTTTAGTGACAAAGTTAATATAAATATCGAAAATTCACATCCTTCTACTGCTGTGGCGGAGACGTTGCTATCCATCCAGCTGTGTGCGTGCGGCTCAGCTTCTCTCCTCGCGTGCGCTGCCTCTCCCACACGCGCCACTGAATATTCAGTGAAGCCCCGCCCCGTGGCGTCAAATAACGAACACGCCCCAAACACAAAAATAATAATTATATTCATTTCATGTCAAATCCTATCTTTGCAACAACTTAAAATGTATAATCAGTTGTGAAAAGTAGGCTATGTCACTAAGTACAATCTCGAGGTACTTCTGCTTGATCATTTCCATTTTATTTAGGCCTTAACTTTATAGGTCTACTTCTACTATACACTTCAGAGAGAAATATGTACATAATACTCCACTACATTTATTTGAAAGCTATAGTTACTAATCAATTTACAGATTACGATTTTGATCATGATGATGACTAAAATCCAGCACCTCCACCGATCCAAATATGTAATATTAATAATAGTGTGACGTTTTTGCATACTGAGTACTTTTACCTTTCTAAATGTCCACTTTATTTCTGTGTTCGTTTTATTTTCGTTGTAGGAGTTTTTAAGGTATGGATTTTGAGAATGATTATTGCATTAACATATACGTATACAGATTGGTTTACTGACATCTCCCTCACTCTCCTGTTAGCTTGGGTAGACAAATGACAGCTTTATCATTCTTATTAGTACAGCGACTTTGGTGACCTGAGCAGAGGTCTAATCAACCAGGCTAAGTTTAAGAGGCCATGTTTGGTCCATTTGTTTTATGCATAGTTGCTCACTATGACTGGGACACTTAATGGAACCATGTCCAGTGTTAATGGAAAGGTCTTCCAGCAGGAACTGGAGATTTTACCAGAGTGCGTGGGATGTAATATTACCCCCTTTAGGTCAGAGGGAGTCTTTGCGATTTAAGTTATTTTAATATATTTCTAATAGTATGGAAATAAGACCAAAATACCACAAAAAGAGTTGAAGAATGTGTGTGAAAAAAAAAGACAGGTAAGACTGTTTTGACATGCCCAGATACTGCCTGCAGCTACAACACACACACACACACACACACACACACACACACACACACACACACACACACACACACACACACACACACACACACACACACACACACACACACACTCTGTAAAGTGGGAATGGAATAGATATTTCTTTCTCATCCATGATTGCAGGCTCACCCATCTCATTCCTCACCTCTCCTTCTACCCCAGATTCCTTCTCCTATAAGATACGAGATAAGATACAGAGACAGAGAGATTGGAACCCTGTCCATTGTTGCGTAGGTATCAGGGGTGCATGCGTGTGTGCTGCAGCTCTGACCTGTTACATGATCTCGGTAGATTTCAGTGAAAGAGGCTTAAGAAATTGTTATTTATTTACAGAATGAAATTGAATGAACTGTTGATTGCCATGTAATTTGGTCATTCATAGTCCCAAGAGCATGAATTCTAATGACGTTGGTGATCCCTTAACATTGGAAAAGGTGTGTTAGAGGTTAAGAGACAGAATCCCTTTGTCATACTGGACTACAGTGATTATCATCAGGTATTTGTGTGTGTTTTATGTTCCTATTCAAACAATAATTACTACCTGTTATGTAATGATCTCCTGTTACTCTACATCCTCTTTTCACTTAGTTTTTTCTTATTCTCTTGCTGGCTTTTCCCTTTCGCTCATTCATCCTATCAGTGCCTCCACCCCTCCTCTTTTCTTTGTCTCCTTTCTCCTTCCAGATATCAGTTTACGGAGGTGTCCCACCTGAAAGGACAGGGTGTCTCGGTTTTTCTCACACACACATTGGTGTTGTATAACTGTGGTGACCTTCCATTGCATACAACAAACCTAACTAATCCTAAATTGAATTTAAAGGTCCCCTGTGGAGTTTTTGACCACTGTTGGCACTGTGGAGCAATGTTTTCACGAGACAACCCCTATTTTGTATGAATAACTTATGATGCAATACACAAGTCTGCCATGTGCAGAGGGCGGTAATGTGTGACAATAAGCCAATTTAAACAAAGCACATTTCAAAACTCTCCAAAAAGTCTTTGTACAAGTTCAGTAGAAAAATATCTAAGCAGCAGTCAGCTTGTGTGTCCACCTCCTAACACATAGTCCAGGATGCAAAATAAGAGCAGGACATTTTTACATATTTAACATTCATATATTGTTACAAGGCAAATAAACTGCTAATTTAAGATTAGAGCAATACATTTGATTTATGTATTTATTTGTACATACTTAGGAATCCAAAAGCTTAAACTCTCTGATTGGTTGGTAATCTGTTGATGCAGTTTGTGGACGAGAGCTCTCTGATTGGCTCCTGGTGTGAGGATGCAGGCATGACTCATCTTCTATTCTGAGCCAGAGAAGTGACTCTGGGTTCTGACGTTCCGTCTCCTCGGTGACTGCTGTGATGTCATAAACACAAATTCATTATTGTCATCATCCTCTTCTGTCTGTCTGTCCGTCTCTCAAATCCAATCACGTTTGTTGGCATCACAAACAACCATCACAGCATACACATGATAGGTTCACGCTTCATCACACAATACATTAGTCCTCACATCATCTCTTTTTCTCACTCCCTGTGCTGACCCTGTTAACAGGCTTGAGCATATTCACTGTAGCACCCACTCATGTTGGTGAATATAAATTCACACTTTGTTATTTATGACTTCTGTTTCCAAGAAGTCTGTTAAAATTGAACCAGTGGTCAGGGCCAGCCCAGCACAATACTTTTTGGGGGCTGCCTGCAAGCAGAAATAAACCTTGTGAAATTAGGATTACAGAGAAGCTAAATAAATCAGCATATAAACAGATACAGTTCAAGAAACAGACCGTTACTCACGTTTGCCAAAGCTTTCAACCACATCTCAATGTCTTCAAGGACCTCATGCAAAAAGCTAATTAAGGGGACATTGAGTCAAGTTTATTTTGTCAAACTATTGTCTTAATGATTCAAAATAAACCTTCACGCTCAAAACTGATTCACCGTTTTACTGTTATATTTGTTATGCTTATAGGCCTTTTAAGCAATATATTTCTTCACCCCTTTTTTGAAATATCTGTTGCAAATATACTATTTTACTTTATAGTCTTTAATGACTTAGTGATGATTGATTTAGCGACACCTGTGGAGACTGGTGGTAACAGCAGGCATGTTTAAATACTACTCTCAGACCCCTGCCAGTAACAATAAAAACTACTATTTAGCGATGCAATCACAGAATCCAAATACATAGAATGGAAACATGTTTAACAAGTGTCTGTTGTAAATATATCAAAAATGGGGTCTGATATTATGAAACTCTTGAGGGTTGTAACTTTAAATCCAAAATCTGTAACTATCTACACATTTGTCATCTTCTGTGTTTGTACATGGAGCCCAGTGGGGTTCTGTGGTTGGTTGGTGGTAGTTGGGTGGAGTAGTTGATATATTATAAATGGTCATGGGGGTGGACAGAGTGGTGGGATGGGGAGTAAGCATAATTTTCGCATAATGCCTTTACAAGCGGCAGGAGCTAGAGCAGCGTGTATAAACCAACAGGGCAGTCAGACTGGCAGTTCTTCTTTCTTTTACATGCAGACAAATAAGATGCCAAAGAAGCCCAATGTTTTCCTTCCCTGTTATAGTCTCTCTTATTTTATGTGTCTCTTTTTTGAGATGTCGCTCGCTGATCGTAAAGGTTCAGAAGTTCAGAGTGAGTGATGAGGACAGAGAGAGAGAGAGAGAGAGAGAGAGAGAGAGAGAGAGAGAGAGAGAGAGAGAGAGAGAGAGAGAGATACATGGAGAGGAACACAGAGTCAAATAACACCAAGGCTGTAATCAAAGACAGCCTCATTCTTTACATACTGTTATGTCATCTACGCACTCCTACAACCAAGGGCAAGTTTAACCGTTTTATTCACCGACTGATGAACTTCACTGACTGGTTCATCGACTGGTTAGATTCTTGTACAAATTCAAAAAAAATGAACTGTAAAGTTGATGGCCTTGCCAAAACTATGTGGACACCCACAAATTACACCCTTATGTGATTCTTAATCATTTTATTCCGAAACCATGGGCTATAATCTGCTGGTATAACGGCCTGTAGCCTACTCTATAGGAAGGCTTTCCACAAGATGTTGGATCTCACTGATTCTGGTTCAGTTACTTTCATACCAAACTGTACAGGGGTATTCATATACCTTTGGCCAAATAGTGTATTTGACATACTGTTTGACTGTGGTGAGTCTGCACGAGATGAGATGACTGTACCGCCCTCTACTGGAGAATGAAACACATAACAAACTACGATATAAACTCATGTGGATGCTTTCTGACAAAAATCTCAAGTCATTTTCTGTCATTTAAATAGCAGCTGGGTGTTTCTCTATTATATATACACACTCCTGTATATGGCTTAAACACTTCAACAGATAAATTGCTGTGCACGTTGCTGTGAATGTTAAAATGCATGTAACTGAGTGCAGCTGTTTAATCCTGTTAATAAATAAAAATATAGGCAATAGACTAACTAGAGAAAAATATTTAATTGATTACTGTATTTCTGCACAGATATTATTGTCTTTTAAAATAACTTGGTGTTTATCTAAAATCTAACTGAAAAAGGGACATCATCTGGCCTCGAATGTGTATTTTGGGCCACTTAATATTTACTTTTCCCAGAAAAGAAGCACGTTTTCTCCTCTATTGAAGCTCATCCAAACTCTCTCTAGAGGCTGACACGTATTTTGCCTTCTAATATTGTATTGATCCGGATCCAACGTCCTTTCCAGATGACCTCAGGCTGAGCTGGGATTGTGCAGTAATATTACCAAAAAGTTTAGCAGAAACTCTCTACAACAGGCAAACTCACACTCAATTTTTCTTTTTCTTTGGAGTGATTTTCTTTGAGTGGCAAAACATTTATGTTTAGTTATGTTTGTGATGTTGGAGCTAGTGTTATAGCCTACACTTTGGTAAGATCCTTTGGGAAACCATGAATCCAGACAACCTGATGCTGCAGGCTTATTGGCTTATTAAAACAGCCAAGTCATCAGTGTTACATAAAAACTCCAAAGTAGATGCCTTGAACACTGTCAGACCTGCAGTTTAAAATGTTTCCTCCATACATGCTGAGTGATTCAACAGAGCTTTAAGTTTCAAAAGCCAGGGAATACTCTTACAGTGCTGATATCATAAAACTGCAGTGTTATGAGAGTAACAGTTTTCTTAAATGTCCCACTGGAATAAATGGAGAATTGCTTGTTTACTGTGGTCACCACTGCATAGTCTTAGATCGGGTCAGTTTCCTGGTCAGAGCATGGCGAACAGTCAGCATGTAGGAGCGACGGTCAGGCAGAGGGCGCTGCTGATCCAACACCAGCCTATCAGACACAAGAAACAAAACATCACCACCAACCGCCATACATGCAACAGCTGTACGCCTTCTCAAGACTGCAGATAACATAGCATGGTGTTCCTATATATACTGCAAACTGTGTGAAGTAATTATACAGCTATACCAAACCTGATGAGCTGAAACACAGCTGCTTCCACACCTAAAACCGCTTCTGCCACTGACAGCTCCCTGAAACTGCACCTACACACACACACACACACACACACACACACACACACACACACACACACACACACACACACACACACACACACACACACACACACACACACACACACACACACACACACACACAGAGAGAGCCATCATCAAAAATACTACCGTGTAACTATTTGGTAGCAATAAAAACAGACACTTATCTTACATTTCATATTTAAAATTACCAAAAATAAACATTGATATTATATATTATATATAGACAAATATTGATTATGAAGTACAATTTTAAATTAAATATACAAGAGTAATTAAGAAAAATTGCAACCTCAAATCCGTGGCCAGTCTCTGTCCTTCCTCTGTTGTCACCTCCCTGCCGATTTCCAAGTCGTCCTTATTGGCTACCAGCACTGTAGGAACAACTGACACACACACACACACACACACACACACACACACACACACACACACACACACACACACACACACACACACACACACACACACACACACACACACACACACACACTAAAATAAACCAGCAGGATGATGCTATCATACAGATCACAAGATGGCCTACCAAATATGGAATACATGTCTGCTTCATCTTTGTGTGTGTGTGTGTGTGTGTGTGTATGTGTAAAGGTGACAATAGACCGATGGAATTAGAGCAGAGACTTACTGGACTTTTAAGAGCCAACAGTGGACACACTGTTCCTGTGGACATCATACTACATGGTTCAGTAGTTTAACAGCTGGTGTGTTGGTTAGTTGTCTAAGTTCTGTTTCATATGTCTCTAAGTCATCAAATAAATGTACTGACGTCCCCGCCTGACAAAACTTTTCACACATGCAGTAGATAATGATAATGTTGGATCCCTACCTAGACTCTGTTTGGTTTGGTCGATGAGCTCCTTGAGTCGCGGGACCTCCAGGAAGCTGAGGCGCTGTGTGATGGAGTAAAGCAGCAGGAAGCCGTCGGCCCAGCGGATGGACGACTCCAGAGAAGCCACAGAGCTCTCCTGGAGGAGATATTACAAAGCTAAACCAAGAATGTCAAACTTCATAAGATGTAATGGTACAAACAAGGAACTAGTTTGACATTTTGGAAAACAGTCTTATTCACTCACTTAATAGAAGCCACAATTTACCTTACAAGCTATATCCAAAATCTCCAGCTCAACAGCTTCCTGGTCCACCACCCGACTGCATCTGTAGGTCACCTCTGTAGTAAAAGACAGACACATGTTACTTATTTTATTGTCAGTCATAAGTAATGCATGGTCCAACTATTTCTTTCACGTCAAGCATGTTTATTGTAATAAATATGTACCCTTTTTATGGTCGTATTCCCCAATGAAGCGCTTGGTTATGAAACGTACACACAGTGCTGGGGACACAAAACAGACAGAGTGAAAAGCCAAAAACACACAGTAATTTGCTTACATTCTGTGCATTCACACACATTTGCAAGTGGTCTGCAGGCTACTGTATGTAGCCTACTGTGTGTCATGTTATGTGATCCTTGCTTTGAGAATGATCCTCTTGGTAATGTTACCTGCCTTGTTTAATGAAACGCAGAAGTGCTTTTTCTGTGTTCAGGTGGAAGGAGTCTGGATGGTTTGTTTGACGTCTATGTCTGACGTTTGAGGGCTCACTGTATTTCCTTTTGGCAGGACACATTAAAAGGGTTTGTAAGACATGTTCAAGCTGTTATTTGAATCTTTACAGCTACATTTCTTTTTTGTTTTTGTGTATTTTCAGGAATTAAAGCTTGTTGTCCCCCTCTGTCACATCTGTGTCTCGTAATGCATTTATTTTTGAAACTATGTGCTGAATTAGATTTACTTTGTGTCAATAAAATAATAATCTCCAGTGTATAACTTTTGAGTCATGATGTTAGGGGTCATGTTCTTACCTTCAGTTTCGTTCTTATGGTAGAACGTTATGGTAGAAAAACTACCAATTAAGTCAGTCTGCTCTTATTAAATTATGCAAAATGAGCACAACAGTTTAGAAAGAAAAACCCAAAACGCATGAAAACAAAGTAATTTCTCACACTGAACCGTTTTCCCACCATGAGAAGATTTGACCAAAGCCATAAGGCAGTAGTTGGCTGCATACATTTACACTTCAGTGCTTGGGAAGAGGGTCAGTTTTATACCTGTGTAGGGTTTCCATATATAGCAAAACCTCTTAAACCATAACCAAAATCCAACCCTAAATGTAACCTCTTTTATTTACTTAAACATGTGACAGTGTCTGACCTAAGCTACTGTAATCCAAAATGTGCTCACACAATTCCATTCTGTCTCTCCACCAGAACTGGGCGATATGGAGGGGGAAAGAAATAATCAAATATCATAATATTTTGGACCAAATATCGATACCGCAACAATATTGTAGTGTTGACTATTAGTGCTTTCACAAAATATTTACACAATGAAATTTTTGATAAATAATCATCAGTAATGTGGATATAATGGATAAGTGGGTAAAGGCAAAAAATAGAACAGCTGGAACGGTCTAGTAAATTCAGAAATTTACACCACTTTACTGTAATGCAGCTTTTTAAACCAGGAAAAGACAACATTTTCATCACCATATAACGTTACCAAAATCTAAGATGTTATCTGATCTTGTATCACGATATCAATATATTGATACAGTTTCTGTGCATTAATATTTCTGTCTTTAGCATGTATTCTACCTGTTTTCCCAGTGTTCTGAGCTCCCAGAATGAGGAGTTTAACTGGAACCATTTTCCTGTTAGGTCCAATAGTAGCCTGCTGTCTGTCCCTGCATGAAAACCCTACAGAGAAGAAAAGACGAGGAAGTTGCAATACAAAACTAAAAGTAGAACTACCTGCAGCCTCACAAAACAAACTTCATCTAACAATATCTACGTGTAAAAACACAAATGTATAACTAAAAACACACTAAGTAGACTGACTATAGGTTGCAATAATACTGACCTTTAAGTAGGAATAAATTCCAGATATGGAGAGGAGTAAAATAATGGACTCAGTGTTCAGTCTCAGACACTGAGCAGACAGGGAATGAAGAGATGGGACTGTCTTCTCTCTTTTTATGTGTGTCTGTGTGTGTGTGTATTTGTGCCTCTCTGCTTCTGTTTGGTTATAAGGTCTCTCTCTCTCTCTCTTTGGGAAAAGTATGTGACAAAAGCCATTTGTCTGGAGGAACTGTGTCCAACTCTAGACATCAGTATCCTAGTCTGATCTATTCAATATTTACTCTTTTTTAGGGATTACAATGATTCTTGAATGGCAGCAAATCCTGAGCTAAAGATAAACTTGCTGAGATTCAAACTACCACTTCACTATAATGGTTTGGAGACTGTCTGAATGTTCACACAGTTCAGTTTCAAAATGTCAAGTGAGCTGTTGTTTGCCCTAACAAAGTCAGGGAGTACATTTGTGGCTGCGGTCTTTTGTTTTGAACGTATTTTTGCGCCCAAATATAGAGGTTTACTCCTCGACGCAGCGGACCCGGGTTTGACTCCGACCTGCGGCCCTTTGCTGCATGTCATTCCCCCTCTCTTTCCTCTTTTATGTCTTCAGCTGTCCTATCAAAATAAAGGCCAAAAATGCCCCAAAAAATCTTAAAAAAAAAGAAGTCATAACACACTGCAAGTCTTAAAGCCTAAATACATTAGTTAAATAGGTGAAGGAATGACAAATAACGTAAGTGACAAGCAGATCTTCTACCAAATACAGGAAATGAAAAGCACTCAAATGGAGTAAAGATATTTGTAAGATTTTATTCATATTTCATGTTTTTTTTTTTATATGCTTCATTCAACAAAGCTTGTTCACAGGAGTGAAAACGATTTAACTGTATAGTACACGCATCAAGGACAACTTTAAATTAATGAGCAACACTGAGTTTGTTCTGAGAAGTGTGTGTCGTTTCAGCAAGAGGAGTTACTGCACGCGGGTGTTCAGCAAACTGACGGCTCGTCGACAGCGGCGGCTCCTTCTGTCACGGCTTTGACGCATTTGGCCATCGTCTGGGAAGCCCTGCTGATAGAATCTGAACACAGAAAGGGAAGGGGTAGAAGAAGTTTATTTAAAATTTCTATATATTTCTATTGTTGCCTTTGTATCTGCCATTTATAAAAACACATTTACCTGTCATGTAGAAGTCCTTTGCTGTTAGTTGAGGTGGCACCAGAGGAGCTGCTAGTAGGTCCTGGTTCACAGCCTGCGTACAACAGAGTGAGGAATCAGAGATCATTTTCTTCCTTTATATGACAGTCTGTGGGACGCCACATTCTGACTCTACGGATGTTTGTGTGTGTACCTGGGCGAGTTCATTAGCCTGTTTGAAATAGTTTGCCTCCTCTACGTCGTCGTAACGGACGAGATTAGGAGAGACCTCAGCTAGTCTGGATCGGACCCCCTCCACAGAGTCGTAGGGCAGCGTCACGCCTGCCAGCTGCAAACACACAAAGACATGACTTTTTTTTTTTAACGACTGTATGAACAGTATGAACATAAGTATGCTCCATGTGAATGACTCCCTGCTTACTTCAGATATGGCCCTGATGATCTTCCAGTCCTCTCTGGCCATTCCAGGAGCGGTGACAGCCACCCGGGTCTGTTGACTCCTTCCTTCAGTGTTGACATAGGTGGCGTTTTTCTCTGTGTATGCAGCACCGGGTAGGATGATGTCTGCCATTGGTGCTCCTATGTCACCATGGTGACCTGGAGGGGTTGAAAATGATGTTCTAATATATATTTGTGCTTTTTACTTTCACTGTCATAGTGACAACTGAATGTGTGTATGCTTGGTGGCATGTGTCTGTGTGTACCCTGGTAGATGATGAGGCTGTCTTCAGGCAGGTCGGCTCTGGTGATGCAGCCGGCATCAGCTCCCAGCAGGAACAGGACTTTGGGGGGAGTTGCCCTGATGGCGTCCACACCAGCCTTGTAGCCCAGGTCCAACGCAGCCACCTGACTGGCCACTCTGCTCACACACACACACACAGACACACAAAGTAAGTAGGGCTGTGCAATTAATGAAAACTGTAAGTGCATTTAGGATTTTGGCTCCTAATGATCACAAATACAGATGAATTGGAAGGAGAAAAAAAAGGTGGAAGGTGTTTTCACTGTTTTTAAAGTTTTTCAATAAATGCAACATCTTTCCAAAAGATTGTAATCATGTTAAATAATCGTGATTTCAATATTGACCAAAATAATCGTTCCATAATTGAGCAGCCCTCAAAGTAAGAGCAGGAAGCATCTACTGTACCTCACTAATAGAGGCTGATTTTACCATCACCTTCATTTATTTATTTAAAAAAAAAAAAAAAGCTATTCAAATCTGCAGAAAACGTTAATCGATTTGTCTTGAAAGCTTCAAATGAGTCCACACTTATGAGGACTGCCAAGTTGTACCTGTGCAGGACGTTGAGGACTTTCCACCCCTCTTCCACGCCACTGCTGGTTCTGGCGTTCTGAGCGATGGTGGAGACGGCGCTCATGATGGCGGCTCCGTCTTCTCTCTGCAGAGCACTGCTTCCCACGACCACTACCGGACGCTTAGCAGCTGACAGGACCTGGAGCCAGGGAAAAGGAAATGAAAATGTCAAGTAAAAGTTGCCAGATATTCATCTGAGAGCTGCCAAAAAAAGGAAAAAAAAAGTCACATCAGTTCATAAATCAGCACCAAAGCTCCCTCGAGTCAGATTGCGTGCGAGTCCATTACCTGGCAGAAGGGGTGTGTGCCGTTGGCCAGTTCCTTCAGTACTGAAGTCTCCTCTCCCAGATGGTCGTATGAGAAGCTCAGATCAACACCGTGACCCACCATGGCAACACGCAGCTCATTATGGAGCCAACTGACAGAGGAAGAGGGGGAAAACGAGAAAGACAGAGGGAGGCAAGTGACATCGATTATATAACTTTGATTTTATCCGGTAGAAGCAAAGACCAACTACAGGAGAAATAGTAGAATAAGTGCTGTGTAAAATCTATTTTTGCTGCAACAATACTGTCTCCAGGAGGACAATCCAAACAATTAATGCAAAGAGTTATGTATGAGTTTACCTCTTGCGGATTCGGGCGTTGAACAGCGGGGCTTCGTAGCGCGGGTTGGTACCTACGAGCAGCAGCAGGTCACAGTCCTCGATGCCGGCGATGCGAGAGTTCAACAGGTAGTTGGAGCGCAGGTCAGTGCTGCAGAGAGAGAGAGAGAGAGAGCGAGAGAGAGAGAGAGAGACAGAGAGAAAAGTTGTCCGCTGCACAACTAAAGATACTGTGGGAACCCTGTACATTATATACGCATTCTTACCCTGCCCCCGCCATAGGGAAGAGCTCCTCCGTGCAGAGGTTTTCCGAGTTGAGTCTGTTGAGGAGGTCTTTGAGGGAAACCAAAGTTTCAGCATCAGCCATCCCCCCTGCAATGACTGCTACCTCGCTGCCCTGCACACTCTGCAGCTACACACACACAGATATTTATACATCCAGACTCAAATATCATAATACAACCTAAAATGAGATGCATGAATATCAAGGCATAATAAATATCACGTCTCCTATCGGCATATAACAACTATATATAAAAAAGGAATAAACAGGCAGATCCAATACCGAAGCGAACACACACTTACTGCTCCAGCAACACGAGTGAGAGCATCCTCCCAGGTGGTTGGAGTCAGCTGCCCTGAATCATCCTTCACCATTGGTTGGGCCAACCTCTGCCTCTTCAGACCATCATATGCAAACCTGAGGACACACATTTGGGGATTTTTGTTCTCCTTAGTCGAGCTTTATGGCAACATATCTAACTTTTTAAGTGCATTGAGTGAAATTGGATGTTTGTGACTACATCGAGCTTTTATTTTACGGAGTAATTATCCAGCGAGACTAATTGTACTTCTTCAATTCAGTCGGAAACATGTTAATGTTTTCTGGCTTAGGATTTGTATTTTACCTGGTCTTGTCAGAGATCCATTCTTCGTTGATGTCTTCGTTCAGTCTGGGCATCACCCTCATCACCTCCCCTCCTCTTGTGCTCACCACGATGTTACTGCCCACAGCATCCAGCACATCAATTGACTCTGTTTTCCTGCAAATACAGCAGAAGATGAAGTGGGGGAAAAAGATGACCGAATCAGACACAAACTGAACTAACCAAAAGATTTGCTTCCAAAGGCTCATCATTTTAAATGCAAGTGACAGTAACTGTCTGCTCTGGTTTTCTAAGGTTGATAGTATCAAATTCTGTCCTACCTGGTCTCCCATGGTCGTGCGGTGAAAGCGTAGGGTTTGGAGGTGAGGGCTCCGACAGGACAGACATCGATAACGTTGCCGGACAGCTCTGACATGAACATCTTTTCCACGTACGTCCCGATCTGCAGGTTGTTTCCTCTTCCTGTTGTTCCCAGGTCTTCAACACCTGCGATCTCACTGGCAAAACTACACAGGAATTCATTAATGTGCTGTTAGAGGCTCTCCTATATTTTTACCATTTGAAGTGACAATAGCGGTCAATATGATTATTACATTTTGCTGATGGATGTAAATGTTATGTTTATCATGCACTTACCGGACGCAGCGCGTGCACTGGATGCAGCGGGTCATGATGGTTTTGATGAGCGGCCCAATGTTCTTGTCCTCCACTGCTCTTTTCCCTTCTGTGAAACGACTGCGGTCTGAACCAAACTGCATGGACTGGTCCTGAGAACACAGCAGGTGGAGTATTAACACAAGATACAATAGTGAAACTGGTTTTCAAATGTAATTGACACATACTAGCCCATTAACCTTAAGGGGATGAAGGTTAAGCTCTAAACCAAGGTGTTATATACTCGTCCATGGTTACCTGTAGGTCGCACTCTCCTCCCTGGTCACAAATGGGACAGTCCAGTGGGTGGTTGGCCAACAGGAACTCCATAACTCCCTCTCTGATGACAGATAGATACTTTATTTTATATTATATTATATTATATTATCCATCCATCCATCTTCATCCGCTTATCCGGGGTCGGGTCGCAGGGGTAGCAGCTCCAGCAGGGGACCCCAAACTTCCCTTTCCCGGGCCACATTAACCAGCTCCGACCTGGGGATCCCGAGGCGTTCCCAAGCCAGGTTAGAGATATAATCCCTCCACCTAGTCCTGGGTCTCCCCCGAGGCCTCCTCCCAGCTGGACGTGCCTGGAACACCTCCCTAGGGAGGCGCCCAGGGGGCATCCTTACCAGATGCCCGAACCACCTCAACTGGCTCCTTTCGACGCAAAGGAGCAGCGGCTCTACTCCGAGCTCCTCACGGATAACTGAGCTTCTCACCCTATCTCTAAGGGAGACGCCAGCTACCCTCCTGAGGAAACCCATTTCGGCCGCTTGTACCCTGGATCTTGTTCTTTCGGTCATGACCCAGCCTTCATGACCATAGGTGAGGGTAGGAACAAAAACTGACCGGTAGATTGAGAGCTTTGCCTTCTGGCTCAGCTCTCTTTTCGTCACAACGGTGCGATAAATTGAATGTAATACCGCACCTGCTGTGCCGATTCTCCGACCAATCTCCCGCTCCATTGTCCCCTCACTCGCGAACAAGACCCCAAGGTACTTGAACTCCTTCACTTGGGGTAAGGGACTCATTCCCTACTTGGAGAAGGCACTCCATCGGTTTCCTGCTGAGAACCATGGCCTCCGATTTAGAGGTGCTGATCCTCATCCCAGCCGCTTCACACTCGGCTGCGAACCGATCCAGTGAGTGCTGAAGGTCACAGGCCGATGATGCCATCAGGACCACATCATCTGCAAAAAGCAGCGACGAGATCCCCAGCCCACCGAACTGCAACCCCTCTCCACCCCGACTACGCCTCGATATCCTGTCCATAAATACTACAAACAGGATTGGTGACAAAGCGCAGCCCTGGCGGAGGCCAACTCTCACCTGAAACGAGTCCGACTTACTGCAGAGAACCCGGACACAGCTCTCGCTTTGGTCGTACAGAGATTGGATGGCCCTGAGAAGGGACCCCCTCACCCCGTACTCCCGCAGCACCTCCCACAGTATCTCCCGGGGCACCCGGTCATACGCTTTCTCCAGATCCACAAAACACATGTAGACTGGTTGGGCATACTCCCAGGCTCCCTCCAGGATCCTTGCGAGATTAAAGATCTGGTCCGTTGTTTCACGACCAGGGCGGAATCCGTCTTCAACCTGAGATTCAACTATCGACCGAACCCTCCTTTCCAGCACCTTGGAGTAGACTTTACCGGGGAGGCTGAGAAGTGTGATACCCCTGTAATTGGCACACACCCTCTGGTCCCCCCTTTTTTAAAAAGGAGAACCACCACCCCGGTCTGCCACTCCTTAGGCACCGTCCCAGACTTCCACGCAATGCTGAAGAGGCGTGTCAACCAAGACAACCCCTCCACACCCAGAGCTTTAAGCATTTCTGGACGGATCTCATCAATTCCTGGGGCTTTGCCACTGTGGAGTTGTTTAACTACCTCAGCAACCTCCACCAGGGAAATTGATGCCAATCCCCCCCATCACCCTCCAGCTCTGCCTCTACCATAGAGGCGTATTAGTCGGATTTAGGAGTTCCTCAAAGTGCTCCTTCCACCGCCCTATTACCTCCTCAGTTGAGGTCAACAGCGTCCCATCCTTACTGTACACAGCTTGGATGGTTCCCCCGCTTCCCCCTCCTGAGGTGGCGAACGGTTTTCCAGAAGTACCTTGGTGCCGACCGAAAGTCCTTCTCCATGTCTTCTCCGAACTTCTCCCACACACGCTGCTTTGCCTCTTTCACGGCAGAGGCTGCAGCCCTTCGGGCCCTTCGGTACCTTGCAACTGCCTCCAGAGTCGTCTGGGATAACATATCCCGGAAAGACTCCTTCTTCAATCGGACGGCTTCCCCTGACCACCGGTGTCCACCACGGTGTTCGTGGGTTACCGCCCCTTGAGGCACCTAAGACCCTAAGACCACAGCTCCTCACCGCAGCTTCAGCAATGGAAACTCTGAACATTGTCCACTCGGGTTCAATGCCCCCCAGCCTCCACAGGGATGCACGAAAAGCTCCGCCGGAGGTGTGAGTTGAAAGTCTGTCGGACAGGGGCCTCCTCCAGACGTTCCCAATTTACCCGCACTACCCGTTTGGGCTTACCCGGTCTGTCCAGAGTCTTCCCCCCACCCCTGACCCAACTCACCACCAGATGGTGATCGGTTGACAGCTCCGCCCCTCTCTTCACCCGAGTGTCCAAAACATACGGCCTCAGATCAGATGAAACGATTATAAAATCGATCATTGACCTTTGGCCTAGGGTGCTCTGGTACCAAGTACACTTATGAGCATCCCTATGTTCGAACATGGTGTTCGTTATAGACAATCCATGACTAGCACAGAAGTCCAACAACAAACAACCACTCTGGTTTAGATCAGGGAGGCCGTTCCTCCCAATCACGCCTCTCCATGTGTCTCCATCATTACCCATGTGCGCGTTGAAGTCCCCCAGCAGAACTATGGAGTCCCCGACTGGAGCCCCATGCAGGACTCCACTCAAGGTCTCCAAGAAGGCCGAATACTCCGAACTCTTGTTTGGTGCATATGCACAAACAACAGTCAGAGTTTTCCCCCCACAACCCGCAGGCGTAAGGAGGCGACCCTCTCGTCCACCGGGTTAAACTCCAACGTAGCGGCGCTCAGTCGAGGGGCTTGTGAGTATCCCCACACCCGCCCGGCGCCTCACACCCTGGGCAACTCCGGAGAAGAAAAGAGTCCAACCCCTATCCAGGAGTATGGTTCCAGAACCAAGACTGTGCGTAGAGGTAAGCCCCACCAGATATTATAATTTTTTTTTTATATATATATATATATATTTTTTTTTTATATATTAATAACGATACACACACAGACACTTTAAATAGTTAATTAACTTTGGTGACTTAAAATGTTGCGTAAAGTTTGAATCATGTTTGAATATTTAATACCTGGCTTTGCGTGTCTTCTCTGAGTTGGTGAGGATGTTCCAGCCCTTCATGACGGGCATGGCACAGGCTGCTACAGGCTGAGGAACGAGAACACACACACACACACACACACACACACACACACACACACACACACACACAATTGTCAGAGCATGGAGCATCATGAAGCACAAGAAGTAGTTTGTGGCCCTTTGTGTTTCCTACAGCCATTGCTGCATTCAATAATATCTGCTTCTGTTTTTCTGACCAATCAGATGCACTTGGTTACCTTTGGAGCTCTCTCAATCTCCACCAAACACATACGACAGTTTCCCGCCACTGAGAGGCGCTCGTGGTAACAGAACCTGGGGATCTGGATTCCTGCCTTCTCACAGGCCTGATGGAGAAAGGAAACAGTCATGATAAGGTGGGAAATTCTAAAAAGATCAAATTATGTACACATGAATCCAAAATGGACTAGATTATTGTCAGGGCAACACAATTACCACAAAATAGTGCCTATTGATAACATACTGTATATACAAAAAATACAGTATACAATATGAAGGATCACATGAAACATCTTTATTGGTTTTCAGTAAAATAATCAAATTTCTTACCTGCAGCACAGTAGTTCCAGGCTCCACCTCCAGTGGTTTCCCATCTACAAACACTTCCACCATGTTGCTGGCAGCACGCACTGAAGTACGTACTGTAAGTGGATACACAAAGGTCAGATTTACTGAAATTAAATGAAACCTGTAAGCATTTTCTGTTTCTCAAAAAGTGAAACAAAAATGGATCTCAGAGGGGAATTAAGCATAGGACAGAGGCATCTTTAAATTATGTAAATGCATAAGTTTCTACCCAGCAATGAATGAAACATACTGAACAACACAGTGAAAAGAAAGGAACTATTGATGGGAAGCTTCTGACAATTGTATAAACTAGGATAAATTGCCTGATATACTGAAACACAACCATGTTCAAAATAAGAATTAAAATACAAATGGTAATAATACGTACAATCATATCATGAATTTAATTGGCTCCAAAACAGTAAACAGCTTATTTAGATTAAGGAGAATAACTGTTACCTTGTCTCTCACACACACACACACACACACACACACACACACACACACACACACACACACACACACACACACACATTACCAGTGTTGGAGGGAGCCAGGCTGCTCTTGGCAGCTCCGGCTAGAGCCCGACCGACAGTTGGCAGTCGCAACATGACTCTGTGAGAGTAAAACAGAAAGAAACATGGTGTTTGTTTGTTGATAAGTAAGAGAACATAGCTGTCAGAGTCGAGCTGTACTGCAAATAATCTACAGTGCTCTAAAAAGGTTTTTTACATCCCTTGAGGTCTTTGCACAATATCTTTAGCTACAACATTATTTTAATATTAAATGTCTGGGATCCATAATGTTTTCTGTTTCAACATGAAATTGAAATTGTTTTGATTTTGTTTTGTTTTTTTTCAAGATTATGTCACAATATACAATCAACATTATTTTTGCACTGCTCAGATTTCATGCAAGGCATAGCAGACTTAGAAAGCTTTAACATTATGTTGAATCTATAATATTTAGGCTTTCGGTTTAACGTTAGGCCTTTCATTTGAGACAAAATAAATAATGCTGCCCCTTATCCAAAGAATTACTACAAAAAGAATTGGAGCCACAATAGTTAGTTAGTTAACGTTAGCTAGCTTAATAGCTGCCACTGTCAACAACAAGTGATGTTGTCACTCAACCACGTAATTAACGTTTCAAGGAGATAATGCGCAGAAAGGTCGAAACACAGACATAACAAAATGTTGGGCACGGTTATATACAGTTTATGTACCAATGTAGACATGGGGAGGAAGCTTATAAGTAACATGGACCTTTCAATGCGGACTGCTTGCTTGCTGGCTAATAGTGTTAGCTAGCTAAGAGTACTCAAGGACACGGGCATTGCAATGTTATAAAAGGGTTACAGTGAGTAATACGGTCAAACACATAATTGTCTACTGGTCTTGCAATAAATAACAAATAGATGTAAAAGCCTATACGTGCATAATATGTTTCTGATTCTTACCTTTCGCTATTTGGCCTTCTTGACCAGAACAGCGATGATCTGAGTTGTACTACCAGTCAAATAGCTATGGGGTTAGGGGAAATAGTATGGTGTCTTACTTCCGTTTGAAATGAGGTCTCACATTTCACAATAAAAGTAACAATATTCACCATAGAAATATAAATATTTCGATGATCTTAACATAATGCAATATTTCTTTCTTTCTTTCTTTCTTTCTTTCTTTCTTTCTTTCTTTCTTGTATGCGTTCACACCATGGATGTATTATAAAATCACACTTACTTGGTGTTTATATAAATAAAGCTGTTTATATTCTGAGAGCCTGGGTTTCACCTCCGACTACATTTCCCATGATGAACCGGATGATACCGGAAGTAGCTACGTGTTCATTTTCGCGACAGTTCAGGAAGCATCTACTGAAACAGCTAGCTACAGATTCAGAAACGAGTTGGTGCTTTCTCCTGCGAAGGAGTACAGCAAAAACAGGTAAATAACATTAAAGAAGTTTAGTTGTTTAGTTAATACCAAATAGTTACCGCTGCGTTTACCTGGTATATTACAAATAATACTGACCAGGCCTTCCTATCTTATTAGACAAATTAGCAACAAGCTAACAGGACATGCTAGCAAACAGCGTCATCTAACAAGGGAATTAAATATGTCAGTGCTTGTTGGGGGTATATTTGCTACTGCGCAGTAGGTAAATTGTGTAATTGGTTTATACAGGAATATTTTAAATTAGTTTAAGTTTTTTTTAATGTAACTTAGCCCATGTGTAGCATAGGTGTGCAATAGCATCCTCTGTTTCTGTGTTGTTATTTGTTTTTAGGCAGTTTAGGCTGTTCAGTGATATAGAACATATACATTTACAGGGCATATTATAGAGATTTGAAATAAAGGATTGTGTGTATTTTCTTAAAACTGTCATAATTACCTAGTGTCTAGCTAGTCAAGCCGTTTAAAAGCATCATGTCAACAAAATGGTATTCTCTCCTGCTATGGGTTTATTCTTATTTTTAGAAAATACCTCATATAATGACACAACAGAAGCTGTACTTGATCCTAGAAACCCTTAATCCTAAATGTCCCAGTACATTTATGTACCCCAAATACATCATGCATAACATATCAGTTGCTTTAAAGTTTAAAAATAGCATGTAAGTTTTGCAAAGTAATATTGTCTTTAGAGATGTTCCGATACCAGTATCGGTATCGGCTCCGATACTGCCTAAAACGTTGGTATCAGTATCGGGAAGTACTGGAGTTTATACACCGATCCGATACCACGTAATAAAGCCCTAAAGAAAAAATACGTTAGTTTATTTATGTTCTTTTTCCGTTATAACTGACTGTCAAACTGCAGAATAAAAACATTCTGTGGCATTCATGTTTCACAAAGAGTTTAACCTGAGCCGGACTGACAACAAAGATAGAAATCATATCACATCCATACAGGGATAGTAGTATACAGTTCTTAAAACATAATAAAATATATGACACACTGGTATCAGATCGGTACTCGGTATCGGCCGATACGCAAGTTCAGGTATCGGAATCGGTAGCTGGAAGCAAAAAATGGTATCGAACCAGCTTTAATTGTCTTGCTGTCTCGACTTATATAAATACAGTTACTGTGGTTTTATGTTTGTCACTGTGATGATTAGATTGCTCTTTATCTGCAGAGTACAAGATAACTTACAGAATAAACAAAACATCAAGGTTAGAGTGCTAAACTTCCTCTGTGTGCAGCAAATTCACCTTGTCTTTCTTCTCATCTTCCATTCTTTCTTCGCTTGTCCTTACCTCCCTCTTTTTTTATCTGATATCCAGCACCATGTTGCCGACCATCTTGCCGGACAGCAATGGCGCCCTCGGTGCTAGGGACGCTGCACGTCACACAGCAGGCGCCAAGCGCTACAAGTACCTGCGACGGCTGCTCCGTTTTAAACAGATGGACTTTGAATTTGCCCTGTGGCAGATGCTTTACTTGTTTACGTCACCACAGAGAGTCTACCGCAACTTCCACTACAGGAAACAGACCAAGGACCAGTGGGCCAGGGACGACCCTGGTTTTCTTGTCCTGCTCAGCATCTGGCTATGTGGTAAGTCTATACTCGGTCACATGTAGCCAGTGGAAACCTGATGTTGTCACTGTACTATGATGACTGAACACTCCCTCTGTTCCTCTGCAGTGTCCACAATAGGCTTTGGTTTGGTGTTGGACATGGGAGCAGTGGAGACTCTGAAGCTACTGCTGTGGGTGGTCTTTGTTGACTGTATAGGAGTTGGCCTTCTCATATCAACCCTCATGTGGTGAGTAGTGGGTTTTGCCTCGTTTAGAAGTATTGAATGGCATTTCCTCCAGTTACTGTAATTGGGGCATGTTTTTGTACATGCGTATTTTTTAATAAATCTTGTTCATTTTGTCTTTTCCAGGGTTATCAGCAACAAGTACCTGCTGAAACAGCCCAGCAAAAACTTTGATGTGGAGTGGGGCTACGCATTTGATGTTCACCTCAATGCCTTCTACCCTCTTCTAGTCATCCTGCATTTCCTGCAGCTCTTCTTCATCAACCGTGAGTAGACGTGACTCTGTGTTATCTATCAGTGTGTCTGAAATTATCTCATCCAATTTAAATGGTTTTTAGTACAGTTAAATGTGCATTTTATGTGTAGAATGCAGATCAACAAGACCCGAGGCCACTATTCTATTTTGTGTATGTATGTATTATAAAATATAATTCCGACTATCACAATTTATATTTATTAAGACGACATTGATAATAAAAGCAAAAGACACTAATGTACATCTCAAGAGTTTTGTTTTGAATTGAAAGACATTTTTTCTATTACAAAATAGAAACAACAACTGATGTAATGAAAATGGACCATTGTAAGGAAAAGCTACGACATTACGACCATTTTTATTTGGACAGTCAGTTGTGTATGCACAGGTGATTAAACTGGTGATAAAAATAACCCCTGTAACCATAGTAACTGTACACACCAAAGACAGAGAGCCTCTTTAGTACACTTCATCAACTAAAAATGAATACTTCTAATAATCATATGTGACTTCTACTAGTGTGTTTTTTGTTCAGAAAAACTGAATCAACATCAGGTGTTGAAATAAACCCTTACACCCGCCTCCTTTATCACCATAATTACAGTTTGTTTTGTGTGTTTCAGATATTGTGGTAATAAACTCCGATTGGTTCGTGGGATACTTTGTCGGTAACACCATGTGGCTAATAGCCATTGGTTATTATGTCTACATCACGTTTTTAGGGTACAACGGTAAGTCCTATTCACATTTAAATACACAGAGTTAGATTGTTCTCAAAATGTTCACTAAAAATGACCAATATGTCAGTAAATAGACCGTTTCTGGATTTACGTCGCCTTGTCAGTGTAATATGACTTCAGATCGGGTTGGATTAATAACTTCTGATTATATTTAGTTATGTCCCTAATCAGAACTGATTCTGCAGAAGGAGACATTTCCATTTTCAAAATGTGTTAACACATCTATTTACAGCTGTAATGATTAGTTGATCGATCAATTAGTTGATAGTTAATTGTCAACTATTTTGGTTAAACATTTGCAAGTTCCAGCTTCTCTGTCGTGAGTATTTGTTGTGTTTATATGTATCAGCAGAGTAACTGGTCATCATAATAACTGTAAAATGTCCGATTAAGGAGTTGTGGTGTATTTCCTGAAAAAACAGTAAGTTGGACACAAAACAGAGAGGGGTAATTTATGTGGATGTGACGACAGTTAAGTTTAGGAAAAGGATTGTGGTTTGGGTTAAAACTCTCCCGAGGAACGAACACACGTTTCCAGGGTGTTTCTCTCAACACCCTGCTTTCCTGAATATGAACTTCTGCCATCGGGTAGAAGATTCCGTGTGTCGAGATATAAAACAAGTAAACTTAAGTTATTGTTTATCCCAACCTCTATCAAGCTGCTGAGCTCCAATCGTAAATGATAGCACAACCGAGCAAAGTGCAATAAAGACCTCAGCACTTTTTGCACATAGCACTTTAATTCTTACGGTAACTTTTTAAGAGGTAGTATTGTCTGTGAAGGACTGTTCAAAAGTAAATTTATTTGTTGTTGTATTCATTTCCATCTCGGGTTAAAGCAGTCACCATTAAGCACACCCTGTTTCCAGGGCCGGCAATTGCTATAGGCGAACTAACTCAAATGTGTTGGGGACGCCGTGTCGCCCTTAGGTCTACTTCTCATTAATAATAGAATTAGAATGACATGCGAAATAAAACATGTTTATTAAACGTGATCATCCTAATGCGCCCCCTCAGCCACACGGAGCTCTGAAGCAGACCTGTGCGTCGCTTAGCGTCCACTCCTGCTGTAAAAATAGAGACGAGCAGCGGTACAGACCACGGAGCTGCTGCAGCTCGCCTTCCGTGGTCTGTGCAGCTTCAGGTTTATAAAGGACGCGCTCTGCTGTGGTCATGTAGATGTGTCCCGTTTGTGCTCTGTGTATTTCTGCGGTAGGTCTAGTTTCGGTTCCCTAAACTTTGTCTCATCCAGAGACCAGAGTCTCAAACGGGGCTCGGAGTCTGTCAGACGGTTTGAGATCTACCGTATCAGCAGAGCAATCACGTAACGCACAGCAGACTATGGTGGAGGTGGTTTATTTTCTGAAATATTGTGATTTCAATCTTGTAATAGCCTATTACCACTTTATTTTTCTCAAAATATCACGACTCCTCCAAATCTCAGAGAGCACAGATGAGAGATATTTTGAATGTACACAAAGTTTTGAACATGAGTAGAAATATTGCTCAAACACATCTGAAATATTACAGTCCAGGGGTTTATTAATTCTTTAAAATGAATTCATGTAGCCTATCACTGAGGTGAATAATTGTCATATGCACATTAAAGGAGGTTAATTCCCCAACAAAAGAGGAGGGAGGAGTAAATGATGCTAGGTTACATGTGTGCTGACTCAGATATAATTAGAGAAGTTGATCCAAAGGAGAATAAATAGATGAAAGCAATACAGATTTCCTGAGAGCCTTACTGCAATATATTCCATTATGTTTTATATTTGGATTGTAATCTGTGTTTCCCTTTACATAAAGATATTTCCAGTATAAATTGATTCAGAAAAATGTAGAAATGGGTGCATAAAAATTCACCTGAATGCAGGAAATGAATTGTTTAATGTTCAAAATGTTCAAGGGGAGGACCCCCAGACCCCCCCCCCCCCATCATAAGTCACCATGCACACAAATCTGGAAACAAAACACTGGCCTTTGGGTTGCCAGACCAGTTATGATTAGACCAAATGTTGATGCCATCTAACTTACATGCAAGTAAAATGTACATACATTGGTACTCTATCGCTGACACAGCACTGTGGAGATCTGGCACTGCAAGACTGGGGGGGGGGGAGTAATGTGGTGTACATTTCAATGTGACTTTATAGATGTGTAATGTTGGCCAAAGTATGTGCTGCCTGTCACTCTGTTGATGTATTTGTCTTGCGTTATCCACACAGCTCTACCCTTCCTGAAGAACACAGTGGTGCTGCTCTACCCCTTCGCTCTGCTCGGCCTCATCTACGTCATCTCCGTCTCTCTGGGCTGGAACTTCACTAAGGGTCTCTGCTGGTTTTACAAGTACCGCGTCCAGTAGGACCAGTTTGTCTCTGAGGTTGGACACTAATTGGCTCCAGGCCGTCTCAAAAATCTGTTTTCAACTCACGTCTAGCTGACAACAAATCCATTTCCAGCTTCTGTCAGTCAACATCTGTTTGGGAAGAACTCTGGTTGACTCTCATCAAACGGGGACGCCGGCTTTATTGGCGCTGAGCCGAGTTGACTGTTGCTCGACTCTCAATTGACTCGGTTGATTTTCTGTTTGGCTCTTATGTTGAGCTGGAGCTCTGAAGTCAGTAAACGGTGATGTGTTTGGACTAGTTGCAGAAACGGGGGCAGATGTACTACAGCTTTTATTGTTCTTTTTGTTTGATTTGTAAATATTCTGGCAGGTTGTAATATATACCCAGACGATTGTTTCTGAAGAGTCAACATTTGCTTTGTTTCTTTGAGTTTTCTTTAAAAAAAAAAAAAAAAATATCCTGCTTATTGAAGAGAAAAAAGGAAAGTGGAGGAACATGGAATGGACACTTTTTTCCCCTTTTCTTTTTTTATCCTAAAGTGTACATTCCAAAGCACTTTCAATAAAAGGTTTTATTAATTTAGGTTGCCTCAGTTTTACTTTCTGGAGGAATAAATGCCTTGCTATAGCTGGGTCACTCTGGCATGTTTAAAGCTCCCAGCAGGGTGTGCCCTACCTTACAAGTTTTTTGATGTTGTGGGAAATATTTCCAATAGTAGGCAGGATTATGTAGTAAAAAGTCTCACAGTGGCGCTGTTGATGTTGTAATTGTTGCACATTAATCACTTTTCCTTCATTGATGCTTTTTGTTCATATTACTGTGCAGATGCTTGGGGGAAATCCTATCTATAAAAAAGGCCTTTTTATAAGCCATTATAATATTTAAAAAAAAAAATCTAATTAGTGTGATCCTTTCTTTATATTTACTATATACTGTGTAACAGTCATTAGTAATTTTCCTAGTACATTTTGTCGAGACAAGTACACACTGTAAGTATCAACTAATTTATTTGAGGTTTTAAGAAAGAACCAGTAGGTTACTGTAGAGGAAAGACGTCAGCTGGGCCAGATAAACTCTGCACTGTCTGCTGCTCTACTTATCAACTCAATTTAAGCATTATCTGCAATAAACCCTGGATTCGGTAGAGTTCATTGCAATAATAAGTTTACTGTTGGCACAAATACAGCAAAAGTGAGGGCTGTTTCCCCAGGGAAAGGCCCACCGAATACACTCGGTTTCTGAGTTCTCTTTCATGCTAGTCAAACGTTTTTTGGGGGGGGGGGTTAACTCTGTCCCGCCCCATCTCCCAAAATGCTGACTATGTTCCACCAGTACATTTACTTTAAACCTACATCTATCTAACTATATACCAATCTTATGTAAGGTGTTAGGTACAGTAACATCATGTAGGATCCTCCAAAAGCCTCGACTTTATAAAACGAATAAGAAAAACCCTTATGTTTGCTTTTGCTTAGTGGCCTCTACCAGAGTAGACTCATTATCAGATCTCACCTGGGAGTCAGGCATCCGGAGTCACCTTTAGCTTTGGAATGATCTAGCGGTCAGAAATAAAATATGTGGCCCAGGGGCCTTTTCACTTCAATTCTGGATTAAAACATGGTTTATGACATTATGGGATTAGATGGTAAGACACTAGAAAGACACATTACATGGTAGTTTTATACATGCATAGTTTATAAGTTGATTTCCAGTAGAACTCACATCTTTCTTTATGCTAGACTTATAGGCTGCAACAACCAATCAAAAACACCTGAGCTAATACACCATCAATAATGGATAAACAAATAAGACAATGTATCTCAAGGTCTATAGGATAGGATACAAATCCAGAAATAGAAATGACTGAATGTGAAATGTAAAGTAAGTGAAAAAAATTTTTTAAATATGGGAGACGACCTCAACTCCCAAGTCTGCTATCACATCTGGAATTAAGCTTTTTAATGTTAAAGAAAAACAAATCATACAGAAGATCACGTCTACTAATGAGGACACAAATGCAAAAACAATGTAATGAATGAGTAAAAAGTCTCATATTGCACGTAAGTGATCAGGCAGTCTGCTTCTAATGAAAAATAATGAAAATAGTTTTTAAGGAAATATCAGGTACATACAAATCAAATCCTTACCTACTTTGAATGTTTGTGTTTCATGTGGTTCAAAAAAGTAATTCTCTAAAGTCTAGTGCGGGTTTACCAACTATGTTAGGAGAAATAAAAAAATAAAAAAGTGCATCCCACTGTGTCGATCAGATGGCTCGAGAAAACACAGCAAAGCTGGATTGTTTTCTCCTCGGGGCCTTCACATGTGACTGATGGTTATAACACCTGCAGTATTTTCCAAAGGAGCTGCACACTGCCTAATACCACTATACTGTGTTTAAGACAATGGCATGGAATAATTATAAGAGTGGTATGGACTGTATCGTCTGTAGTGCACTTTGCAGAGATTATGTGTTTAGTGGGACTCAGACATGTCATGCTATTTCAGTGCCTTCATCATCATTTGTTTGAACTTCTCGTCAATTTTCTTCATGATGAAGACTTTGTGTTTCTTCTTCAGCAGGTCCATGTAGTCTACGACCATCATGCCTCGGGCGTGGGTTCCCTCCAACTCCACCTGCAACCTAGAAGAGAAAGGCAAGAAGTTGCATCCAATACTGAAATGTATTGTCTTTGGCTTTTGTGCTGATGGTTTGTTAAAAGTAGAAAACTTATGTTCTAATCACACACTCATACTTATTTCGTATCAGCGACTGTCTATCCTGGCATTGGCACCTCGTTTAAAGTGCAGAAACTGACTGAACATTAAAGTTGTTAAAGGTATGAAAGCAATGGCCGGTTTGGCTCAGTGGTAGAGCAGGCACACATATACTGAGAGGTTTATGCCTTGATGCAGAGGTCAAGGGTTTGAATCCAATCTGTGACAATTTCTTGCATGTCTTCCCCATTTCTCACCTAGCTGTCCTATCAAAATAAAGGTGGAAAAAGCCCAAAAAATAATCTTTAAAAATAAATAAGGGATGAAAGCAGTATTTTAACCTCTGCACTCTGTGTCATTGATGGCTGCAGCCAAGGCGTAGGTGTCACAGGAGTTGAACCCAGGTCCTCCTACCAGCTCCTTTTGATACCGCTCAGTCTGGACCATCTGCAGTGACAAGTGAAATACAAGAAGTGATATTTATTCTGAATTATTTTTCAGTCTGTTGAAACACTCAGGAGGACACCATCGTACCTTCCTGGTGTGGAGGGAAATCTTTTCCATGAAACGAGCCTTGTCTGTGTCTTGGGCCAGCCAAGTGTCGCAGAAAGACTAAGGGAGAAGCAGACACGAAGTAAGTCAAGTGGTGGGTCAGTTTAAAGTAACGTTAATTCTTGCAATTTAAAGTCTCAACAAAATAATTACTGACCCACGGCAGGCTGCTCCTGCAGTTGAACTCCCAGGTGGTGATGTAGGTGGGACAGCTGTAGCGGTCCAACACAATGTAGGCAGCTTCAGGGTCAGCCACGAAGTTAAACTCTCCACACACTGTTGTGTTACCCCTGGCTACACACACACACTCACACACACACACCAAATATATTTCTCTCTAGTTTCACGATATAACACATTGAGTTTAACACTTACAGTTGATGTTAACGCACAGATAACGTACATTTAGTGTTTCCTCCCATGATGTAGAGCGCCGGAAGGGTTTAGTTGTACTGCGACGGCCAGGTTAGTGAGGGGCGCTGTGGCAACCAAACTCACCTGCAAGTAAGAAAAACAATAAGTAGCCTACAAATGTGCTATATAAATAAAATTGCCTTGCCTTGCCTTACAGTACAGCTTTTTTTTTTTTACTTATCCATCATGCACCGTGTGCTGTAGTAGGTGGTACATTATGATACAATACAACTTTATTATCAGTTTACACTGAAATTAATTTTGCGTTCCTGAGCAGCTCCACTCAAAGAAAAAAAGACAAAAAACAATTACACATATAGTAGAAAAGATGAAAACACATCAACAGTCATGTTTCATGATATCCTCAGATCCAGATCTTAATTGGCGGCACACTGATTTGGGTTTAGCAACAGGATAGACTGATGTAGCCTATAAAAGAGTTATTGAGCCTGTTGCGTCTAATTAGAATGCAAAAGTTGGTATTAATAGTATTCATGATTCTAGCTTCCTAAATATGTAATTAATGGATCTTATATGATAAAGAACATTTAATATTAGCCTTTACAACAAAAGCCAAACTTTCGTATGGTAAAAAGGAACAGATTGAGTAATTATTTTCAAAACAGTCCATATTTGTAGTATAGGCTAAACAAAAATCGTAAAAAGTATTAAGCATCAAATAAAGGTCAGTGCATAAATGATACAGTGATATAGACATGTTTTTAACATGATAAACAGTTTCATGATGATGTGTTATGTTGACAATCTTGATGATGGCCTCTGCAGCTCGTTTCTTCTGCAGCAGCTCCAGGCCTGGAGCATCTGGATCTGGGACGTCGCCCAGCTCTTCCTTCCCGTGGAAATCTCCAGCGTGGCGTGTTCAACCCAGCAGTGGCCCTGAACATCCGCAGTACACTGGGATCTGTGGAGTAAGTATGTGTTGTGCTTGAAATATAGCAATCATCATATCTCCAATGCTTTTGTTAAACCTGTAAAAATAGCATACATTACCATGATATTAACCCCTTAAAACCCCCTTAATCAGTCAGAACACCAAACTTCCCTTGGCACCAATTTATGTTGACACACCAATGTACGAGGGCTCCCTTGCTGTCTGAAGTTAGTCAGCCACAAACTTACACCCGGCCTGTTGCAGACTTTCAGGACACGCAGTGTGTTCTTGAGGACGTTCTCCAGCGGTGTGTTGCCATGGCAGCAGGTGATCCCCAAAATCTCCGCATCGGGGGCCACAAGGGCCACCATGAAGGCCTGAGCATCCACCCCTGTGTCCACGTCGAGGATCAACTTCTTCTTCATCCTACAACAGGTAAAGAGACCAGAGCAAGTGTCACGCTGAGGGACAAGCCAAAGTTGTTCTTATTGGCTTATTTAGGATGGCTGAGAGAACTTAAGACACTGCAGTTGAATAAAACACATGCAAATAGACAGATTTAGACAAGTTGTGCATCATTGTTAATGCTTTTTAACAAGATAAAACACATTAATAAAGCTATTTATTACAACTTGGTAGAAAGCGGGAAGTAGAATATCTGAAGACTACAGGCAGACATACTTTGCTGTGTTTAGTGCACGGATCTCCATCTTATCTTCTGCACTGTATGATAATATCACATTGTCGTTGAAATTCAACATAAAAGAACTGTCTTGTTCTCTTAAGAAATCACAGAGTAGCCAGAGTAATGAATCAGATCGTTTATCACGTGTAGATTCTTCCTGAAATTTTTAAACAACTATGTATTTTGTATTTAAGAAGAGCAAGACAATATGATACAAGATTCAAGTTACAAACATAAGAAGATAGTGACTCTGAGTCACACAAGGATCTCAGATTGATCCTTGTGTTCTGGTAAACTTAAGTCTGATGAAAGCAGGCACGGGAATTCATAAATTGGAGTCAGATTTGACAGGCCTTAGGGCCTTATTTTAGACATAATTCCCTACACACTCCCAATATGTTCTTGTAGCTAGTTGCAAGTATTTTCTCTTATGTTCAAGCTTGTCGTTGCAGGTGCAAGAACAGAAATCTAACCTGCAATCAAACTTACTGTGGGTGACCTCAAATCTGCATGAGTGCTTGACATAAAATGGAGAACAGTGTCCTTCTGTAGAGCTCCATGTCTGCTTGTCATCTGTTCAGCCAGGACACCCGATTTATACTGTGTACACAGTCGTGCAGGAGAACATTTTGACAAGAGACTGTAATTCAGTGTTTTTCCTGTCTTTGCTGTATTCAGCTTGCACAAAAAAGCTATCATAATCAGTTTAAAGCATGTTTTTGTCTAATGACACAGGAAAACAACAACACAGAAAGTGCAGAATGTCATTGTCTTTAATAGTAAAAAGAAGAAAAAACAGTAGCTTATAATTTTTATTGCCTTTATACATTGTGGTTTAGTTTGATTTCTTCAGGGTCAAGAAATGCTCAGTTTAACTTCACAAGCTTTTATTGTTCAAGAAGAAAATGCAGATATATTATGACATCTTTTATTAGCATAAGTACAGGAAGTACTAAACTCCATGTCCTTTTTTTACGCCAAAGTCCGTTAGATCAACGGGGGACTTCAGTCCCCAGAATCCTCTGCATCACATGAGTCAGGTCTGGGCTGGGCCAGGTTGGCCCTGACTCGAGCCTGGTCCACAGCATCCAGCAGGTTTTTGGAGTCCAGTGCCAGAGTGTGAGCAGCTGTCAACATCTGCCGCTGACATTCCTCTTTTAACGACGTTATGGAGTTCTGCTGTGCCAGGCGCATCTTATTGATCAGCTCCCCTAAATCCTTGTTCAGCAGTTTCTTAGTGCCATCGATCTGAGACGAAGAGGAAAGAAGATGGTAAAATGTGAGTACTGACCTTTCAGCTTTTCTTTGTGTCCTGATTTAATGCACTGCATGTACCTTTGCCAATCAAACAACCAAGCTATGTCTATTGACTACATGCAGTGGTGGAAGAAATATTCAGATCCTTTACTTAAGTAAAAGTACTAAAACCACACTGTAAAAATACTCTGTTGCAAGTAAAAGTCCTGCATTGGCAATGTTACTCAAGTAAAAGTATGTAAGTATCGGAAGGAAAATGTACTTAAAGTATTAAAAGTAAAAGTACTCATGCAGAAAAATGCTCCCATTTTAGAAACTGGAAATGATTAAAACAGGGGGCCTACCTCTGTTGTGACAGAGCTGTGCAGGGAGGGCAGGATCTCATCAACACTTTGGATCAGGCTACGAAGAGCGATGCCCACCACCTGAAGGTGGACGAGGGAGGGATGCAAAGACAGGGGGATGGATATCTCTACATTTTTACTGTGGTATTTGTAGGGGGTGTTTAAGATTTGTACAGCCCCAGAAAAAAAAAATTCCCAGCTTTTCAGAGAACAAGAAAACAAGAAAGTCTTGTTAAATGAGTTGTGAAAAGATGACCTACTCTGACAGCATTTGGATACTCGGAGGCGGGCAGCGTGTTGACATCATTCTTCAGCTGAACCACCTGTTTCACCATCGCCATGACGCAGGTGTAAACCTGATCACCTGATCGGTCCATCTCAGCTGTGAGCCGAGGCTACGACAACAAATACTTACTTTTTAATGACCAAATTTAACATATAGTTCAATTTCAGTACTACAAATGCAAACAGAAAGGAAAGTACAACAATTGAAGTATATTTCAACCAAATTAATAATAGAGGCGTGTTTTATTTTTACCTGTGAGACTGTGGGAGGCATTGGTGGCTTGTCTGGAGGACCTGACGAAGAAAGAAAAAGCTGCTTATCTGCACATTTTCTGGACCCACACATTTCCTGCACATACGTATGTATGAGATGCTGTGGACTTCTATTGTGAACACAATAACATTTTGCATATTCTATATAAAATAAATGGTAAAAAAAATAATGCATTTGTATTATCTTAAATTTTATTTGTTATTTTAATTGTTTTTTGTCTTGGAAGGTTTGATTGCATGCAACCTACAGTACGTGCTGTTATTAATATTTTAAAAGTGGACTCAAAATCAGATTTAAATGAAGAAGTGGTTAGATCTGCTTATACAATACATTTCTGTATTATGCTGCTGCATTATTAACATTGTGAGGGCAAGAGGTTAGAAACAGTAAAGCTAGTTTAGGAAAGCTCTTTATTGGGACTCACCATTTCCTGGCCTTTTTTCAGGAGGCTGCAGGCAAAGCAAGAAAATACGACATGAAGTTATCATGTTAAAGGATTTGAGTTTCAAACTTCAAGTCAGATTAGAGGTCAAGTTATTACTGTAAATTGTCTTTTTATTAATTGAAGATGCCGAAGAGGTTTAGTTATCATTGGTGCTACTGTTTGGGAAAACACATCTGGCTCACTGTGAAGTTTTTATTCTTCACTGCAAGAATACTACACTAGTCTCAGTTAGACAGGACAACTTTTGTAGCAAAGAAATCATGTTTTCAGTGCTTACAATTTTGACTCATACTGGCAAGATTAAACTTTAAAAGAGAGTGTAAACAAGAGCTGGTGGACCAAACTACATCTAAAAAGCTTGTGTATGACCTACAGTACATTAACAGGTGTGTCTCTACCCCCAATTGTCAAAATGTACTTACAGTAATGTAAATTTGTACGAGAGGAAAAAACAAAATAATGTACCTTTGTGTAGAAATCTACTCGCACAACAGGATCCTACAGAAAAACAGAAGCAGATATTATTGAATGCAGCAATGGCTGTAGGAAACACAAAGGGCCACAAACTACTTCTTGTGCTTCATGATGCTGCATGCTCTGACAATAATGTGTGTGTGTGTGTGTGTGTGTGTGTGTGTGTGTGTGTGTGTGTGTGTGTGTGTGTGTGTGTGTGTGTGTGTGTGTGTGTGTGTGTGATCCCTCACCAGTTGTCTCTCCTCCTGCTCCAGCCACTGTTTATCCATCAGCATCTCTTTTCTTTGTCTTTGTAAAGTGTTCTCCACTTGCTCTTTCTCTCTCTCCCACAACGGCCTGGTATCCCTGTCTGTTCTCTACACACACACACACACACACACACACACACACACACACACACACAAAATATTGACATAAAGTGATCGTGTGCCAGTATTTTCCCTATATAATTTACATTTGGTTTTAGAACATTTGGTTTTGGTTGCAGGTTTCTTCAGCATTCTCTCTCTATATAAGGGAACAGGAAGTCACAGCACGGAATGAAATAACTCATTACAGGAAACTTGGTCAGATATGAAATACAATGCCTCTCTCTGTAGCATGTTACTCTGTGAGTGTGTAGGTGTGTGTGTGTGGACACCTGTGTGTGGGTGACTCGAGGAAGGGTGTTGCCTTGCATTCTGGACGGCTGGTGAGAGAGAAAGAGACGACATAAGGTTTATTAAAGATCTGTCAGGTGAAAAAACACACTCTATTGTGGTCATATTGGAGGTCATCAGCTCTTATCCACTTGTTCATTCTTATGCATTATTCTTAATCTGGGTCCACATTTAAAAAATTTACAGATATTTTAAAATATTAACGTGTAAATGAAACAAGAAAAAGGCAGCACAAACTAAACATAAACAGCAGCAAAAAAGTGGACTCAAATTCAGATTTAAATGAAGAATTGGTTAGATAGTTAACTTGCTTGCTAGCTAATTAGGTCATCAAACCATTACTGTCTAGTAAATGTAAAGTGGACAGACACACAAGCTATGCTGCTGTTAGAAACAAAATTAGGTAATTGAGGGACCAAAATATGTTGACTTTTTAGGCAAAAGTAGAGGATTCTCCCATTCACTTCAATACAGTTCCAGTTGCCATCTAGTCATACCTTGGGTGGAGGCTCTGTGATGTGTTTAGGGTCAAATAATGTGAAGGAGCGAGTTCTGTCTCGCTTCCCCTCCTGCTCCAACTCTAGCCTGTGGATGTCACTATCAAACACACAGACACAGACAGTGTGTGTAATGGTGTCCTTGTGTCAAATGTGTAAGGAGGAAAAACATTTACAGTTCATAAAAGTATATCTTGATTTCATGGGTTCTTAAAGGTGAACTTCTGTATTAATTGACATGACATCTGACCATTAAAAAAAAACATTGTTAGTTGAATACATACATATTGAACTTATTTTGTTCAGTTGTTGGACCTTAAATCCTAGCATGCAAAGCTGAAAGTACAGATTTGAATCTGCGAAAGGACTGCTCAGAAACTTTAAACTAGTTCAAAACATTTTCAAGACTTTCAGAACTGGGATGTTCATCACCTGCAAATGTCCTTGCAAGGATAGAAAGATGAGACAAAGCATCCAAAGTGAGGAAAACTGCAATTAAGTCAAGCGTTGGGTGCAGCAGTAATAGAGGAGAAGAAATACATGAGTGTGTACCTCAGGGAGCAGACGAGCTGGCCGAAGCTGGGCCGGCCGTGCGGCTCGTAGGCCCAGCAGCGGGTGAGCAGGGAGTAGACGGTGGGCGGGCATTGCTGCGGCATGGGAAGTCGAATTCCCAACTCCAGCTGGTTGATCACCTGCCCGTTCTCTAGCCAGAAGAACGGCTGCTGGGCCATGGAGAAGATCTCCCACACACACACCCCTGGTTAAACAAACATGATTATTATTATTAGAGACATGGAAATAAAGGAGCACCTTTGTTCTTGCATTGTATATGTTAGCCCAAACATTATAGCAGAGTTATTAGTTATATAATCATTATTCTGTCCTTGAACATAACCCAGTTAGAATGCTTACTATATAAAAAAGTAAAGGTTAATTATACTTTTGTGTGTTTTGTTTTACTTCTATGAGAGAAAAGGCTTGAGTCTGGCTGGGGTGGTTGGGATGTAATCTTCTTTATAACAGAGCTGAGTCAACTCTTACTCTCAATGAAAACCAAACAGCTTTCACAATTCTAGAACTAAATGTAGAGCATGTCCGAGTTGTACAGTATTTCTCACCAAACATCCAGACATCACTGGCTGTGGTGAAGCGTCTGAAGTTGATGGACTCAGGTGCCATCCATTTGATCGGTAATCGACTAACTGAGGCTGCGCACAGAAGGGAAATATTTAAAGAGAAATGGACAAAAATATAGGATTGAAATGGTGTGAATGAATGCTGGAGGTAAATAATATGCAACATTAACTCTTTGAAAAGGCAAGAAGAGATTAGCTTTAACACACTTGAATGAGTTTCCCCTTCACTGGGATTCTCTGAAATGTTGACCACAGACATCTGTGTGTAAGTGCACGTGTGTGTACCTTTGTAATACTCTTGTTCGTCAACGTAGCGAGACAGGCCAAAGTCGCCGAGCTTGACGCATTCAGGAGACGCCACCAAGACATTTCTCACCGCTATATCTCTGCAGCACACAAGCAGAACAGAAAGCTAATTATTTTACTTGAAATGCACCAGTGTGCAACAGCAGAGTGCCTGTTTTTAGGTTTCCTCCAATGATGCATGAACCTGTGTTACCATAGACAGTGAAATAAATGGAAACCGCGACGCCATATACTTCGATGGAGAACAGTAAAGTCAATTAGAAGCACTTTTCCGGTGATGGCTGAGCGTACTGTGCAGCTGCTGCGCAGCCTCAAACTGAGCTTGACGACATACAGTCAGGTCCATAAATATTGGGACATCGACACAATTCTAATCTTTTTGGCTCTATACACCACCACAATGGAGTTGAAATGAAACGAACAAGATGTACTTTAACTGCAGACTTTCAGCTTTAATTTGAGGGTATTTACATCCAAATCAGGTGAACGGTGTAGGAATTACAACAGTTTGTATATGTGCCTCCCACTTTTTAAGGGACCAAAAGTAATGGGACAATTGGCTGCTCAGCTGTTCCATGGCCAGGTGTGTGTTATTCCCTCATTATCCCATTTACAAGGAGCAGATAAAAGGTCCAGAGTTCATTTCAAGTGTGCTATTTGCATTTGGAATCTGTTGCTGTCAACTCTCAATATGAGATCCAAAGAGCTGTCACTATCAGTGAAGCAAGCCATCATTAGGCTGAAAAATCTAAACAAACCCATCAGAGAGATAGCAAAAACATTAGGTGTTTGGAACATTCTTAAAAAGAAAGAACGCACCGGTGAGCTCAGCAACACCAAAAGACCCGGAAGACCACGGAAAACAACTGTGGTGGATGACCGAAGAATACTTTCCCTGGTGAAGAAAACACCCTTCACAACAGTTGGCCAGATCAAGAACACTCTCTAGGAGGTAGGTGTATGTGTGTCAAAGTCAACAATCAAGAGAAGACTTCACCAGAGTGAATACAGAGGGTTCACTACAAGATGTAAACCATTGGTGAGCCTCAAAAACAGGAAGGCCAGATTAGAGTTTGCCAAACAACATCTAAAAAAGCCTTCACATTTCTGGAACAACATCCTATGAACAGATGAGACAAAGATCAACTTGTACCAGAGTGATGGGAAGAGAAGAGTATGGAGAAGGAAAGGAACTGCTCATGATCCAAAGCATACCACCTCATCAGTGAAGTATGGTGGTGGTAGTGTCATGGCGTGGGCATGTATGGCTGCCAATGGAACTGGTTCTCTTGTATTTATTGATGATGTGACTGCTGACAAAAGCAGCAGGATGAATTCTGAAGTGTTTCGGGCAATATTATCTGCTCATATTCAGCCAAATGCTTCAGAACTCATTGGACGGCGCTTCACAGTGCAGATGGACAATGACCCGAAGCATACTGCGAAAGCAACCAAAGAGTCTTTTAAGGGAAAGAGGTGGAATGTTATGCAATGGCCAAGTCAATCACCTGACCTGAATCCGATTGAGCATGCATTTCACTTGCTGAAGACAAAACTGAAGGGAAAATGCCCCAAGAACAAGCAGGAACTGAAGACAGTTGCAGTAGAGGCCTGGCAGAGCATCACCAGGGATGAAACCCAGCGTCTGGTGATGTCTATGCGTTCCAGACTTCAGGCTGTAATTGAATGCAAAGGATTTGCAACCAAGTATTAAAAAGTGAAAGTTTGATTTATGATTGTTAATCTGTCCCATTACTTTTGGTCCCTTAAAAAGTGGAAGGCACATATACAAACTGTTGTAATTCCTACACCGTTCACCTGATTTAGATGTAAATACCCTCAAATTAAAGCTGAAAGTCTGCAGTTAAAGCACATCTTGTTCGTTTCATTTCAACTCCATTGTGGTGGTGTATAGAGCCAAAAAGATTAGAATTGTGTCGATGTCCCAATATTTATGGACCTGACTGTAGATGTGACGTGAGCAACCTGTCTGAAAGTTGTAAGTCTTCTGGTAGCTGTATCAAGAGAAATCTAAATCTTTCCGAAACTTGCAGAGATACCGAAGTATTTCCAATCCATAACGGGGCCATAACGTGAGATACAAGGTAATGGAGCCTTTTATACATTGTCGTGTTTCTTTAGAAATAAACAATGGACAAAGAGTCTTTAAACTCTTCAGATGTAAAGTTATTCGCTGTCAAAGTGACGCCAAAATGAATGGGACTCAATGGAATGCTAGTGGAAGGTGATGGCTTGTTAGCCTTAGAATCTCCCCATAGGAGGTACACTTTCTGGACGCTTACCCCCTTGTGTGTTACCTGTGCACCATGTTGAGTCCTTCCAGGTAAGCCAAGGCTTTGCAGATTTGTAGACAGTACAGGATTAACGTTGCAGAGGTCAGGATGTACTGCTCCTCGACGAGATAGTTCCCCAGCTGTCATGAGAAGAAAAACACCTACTTTTTACAAGATACGGTATAGTTTGCATTTACACATTCATCTCATATTACTTATTTTTGCTTCAGACAGACACATGTTCACAATTTACAAAATAAGAGTGAGCTCAAATGTGATCATTCAGATAATGAGCAGCAAATTTTGATTCAAAATTTCCTTATTAACGTACGGGCTTTTCACAATCAGCCATTCAAACAGACGCATACAAGCACAACAACAGCACACACCTCTCCATGTTCAAGCAGCTCCATGACGATCCAGACAGGATCGACTTCAATGACTCCGATTAGTCTCACAATGTGGGGATGATCCAGATTTTTCATCAAGCCTTTAACGGACAGAACAGCTGGGATCAATAACATAACACATTATAGAGAAAGAAATGGTGTTTTAACCTTTATTGAAAGAAGACAGAAAAGACATGAGTGGGGGCAGAGAGGGGAATGAAATGCAACAAAGGTCCTAAGCCAGAGAAACAGCCATCACTGTAGATGTCTCTTAACCATTAGGATTCCAGGAAACCTCAAGCTTGACAGGAAAACCATTACCAAAAACCACTGTTTGTGTGTTGGTTTTCAGTCATACTTTTAGTAGCCAAGTGCAGTTTGTGTTGTTGTTGTGTTGTCTTTACTTATGTCTGTAACCCACAATCAGGCAACAGGAAGTCGACTACTGCAATTATTTCTGACTGATGAAACATGCAAAACCCTGAAATGTTCCAATATCAGATACTACTCTCTTCTGTCATTACATTTTACTCTGAAATTGCGTAATTCTGTTTTAGGTTTACTGCGATTAAAACAATAATCAGTCATACTTTCCACTGCCAAAAGGAAAAGTTTTACACTTCCTGTTATGAACGTCTGCCAGGTGTTGAAGTTGCACCACAGATCTCCGCACAATCCTAGAGGTTATCACTGCGACATACTCACCAGCTTCACTGAGAAACTTTTTCTTTACTTCAGCTGAACAATCCTTGCATGTTTTGATGGCCACACAGATCCTCTCTCCTGTCTGCAGACACACACATGCATACATTACTTTCACAATGACAGTGAATTCAAAGGTGTATTTAATTAAGTTTGTGATCCACCAGTGCAACACTCACTAACTTACAGTTAAGGTGACCAACAGATTTGGTGGTAGATTGTAATTTGTTATGTGCAATACATTCGCCCCTTTATCGATTTTATTATTTTATCTTGTTCCTTTTTATCTCCTTAATTGAGTTCTTATTTCAAATATTTTTCTTCTTGCATATTTTTGGATCTCGCACTTTCCCATATGCCTTTTTATTGTGCTCCCTCTGTCATTGATGACTGGCAGTATGAATGTATGTATATTAGGGCTGTCAAACGATACATGTTTTTTAATCGCGATTAATCGCTGAAGTTCTATAGTTAATCGCAATTAATCGCATATTTTATCACATGACTAAAATTCTATTATTTTGCATTTCAGAACAGAGAGAGAGAGAGAGAGAGAGAGAGAGAGAGAGAGAGAGAGAGCAACTGCATAGACTGTAAATATGAAGTCTATGTTTGAGATATGTTTTCTCTCGTTTGGTGGGTGTGTCTCGGCTCAGGTCACAGGTGATTCTCAATCAGCAGAGACGTCTGTAAACTCGTGGTGATAAAACATTTAAAACTGCATCACGTTTAACGTTGACGTTTGTTTAAGCTATATTACATGAGAGGGTTTAATTTCGAGGTCCGAAAGGCGCATTACTGAAGTGTAGGCCTTCTCAAGTGTAATATTGTGATTGTACAACAACGGTTACCAACAAAATAAGTGATCAATCTGTATTCATATTGTGGAGCAATTCGCTCTTGAAATACAAAAAACAGACAGGATTTATAGTCCCTCCCTGTTTAGTAAACCAGCCAATTTACCGTGGGATTTATCAAACTGAATAAATCCAATCACATATAAACACAAAACTGCTTCGCTAACTCCAACGTGTTGTAAGTAAGACATCTGCTGAAAAGGTTATTGTATTCATTAGCATGATTGCCATACTGTTTAGTTCACAAACATCCAACACACCAAAGTACAAACACATAGCGGACCAGACGTGAGCTTTTATTTTGAAAAGCCGAAGCGTGGGGACGCACCAACCGGGAGGGCATGAGACGGGAGCATAGACTGTATATTATTAATATATTATGTTATTAATAATAATATGAATTTAATATACAGTCTATGGAGTTCTCCAGGCTGCAGCCATACCCGACTCTAATAAAAGACAGAGCGCTCTCTCCCCGTGGGGTCGAAAATCAAGCTGTTCCACTTAGCTGCTCCCCCTAGAGGTCTGGAGAACTTCCGTTGTGTAATCTGGATGCTGCGTTTTTTTTGTTGCATTTGTTTTCTGGGTTTGTGTGCTTTTCTTTTTGCATCGTTTCATATTTGCAGCGCGTTTATGTATTTGGTTGTGTTGTGTGTATTTGCAGCGCGTTTGCTGAATGCTGCGCACGTGTTGTCAAATTAATGAAGTTGTTTTCTTAATTTGCTTGTGTTTTGTCTATTTGCGTGTGTTTTCTTAAGTTGCAGGGCGTTTGCCCCTGTCGGCCACCGTACATCTCCACTCTTACCCGGCGACAGAGAAACAGGCTGGATAGTCCAGTACACTGTTGTTTCCATAACAACAAAAACACAGCAGTCTCTGGTCAGAGGTTAGACTTGATTATTATTATCTACGGATGGAAATATTTGTGCTGTAGCCTGAACTATTTTGCGCTTCAGAATTAAAACCATGCACACACAGGTAGAATAGTTTTTTCTTAATATTTTTGCATTAATGTCACTAGGAAGCATACCAGTAGAAATATATATTCATATTTGTAAGTGGGATATATATAAGTAAGTGGGATTGTCTGGAATCTGGCAATATAATGACCATTATGGTGGGATACACTGGCTAAGTAATTTACAAAAATGTATGCGCTAACATAAATAGTTTACATGAGAATACATTATAATTTTGGCCCAAAGTTGGAGACCATGTAGAAATTTTGTTGCAATTTCAAAACCGGATTACCCGGAAACCGCTTGTTGTACTGATGCATGTGTTGAGTGAAGAGTTTGTGAAATATTTCACAGAGAGTAATGGCTGTGCAGAGATTTATGCAGAATGCAAATGTGATAACATTTCATGTAAATTCAATGTTAATTTTCTCGCAAACCATTTGTCACAGCAACTGGCGCTAATATCATTGGAAAGCTTAGATTCTGGTTGAGGTGGGTGTGCCAGACTCACGCCTTTGGCTGAGTCTCTATCTGTCAGAGGGAGAGCAGCAGTGCGGTTGTGAAGAAGTTGGTAATTTCATGGTGCAGATTAACACTTTTGCATGCACTATATCCGTGTCACATTCTCATTAGGGGCTGAGCCCCCCTAAAGGTCTGATCCTAGAATCGCCCTTGCTGCTACTTCATATTTTACTCCCCTACACCTCAGAGGGAAATGTTGTAATGTTTACTGCACTACATTTACCTGACAGCTTTTGCTTTACTGCTTCACGCTGGGCTTGTTTCTGCAACAGCTCATTGAGTATACAATTATATTGAGGAAATATTTTCCTTTTACATTGGTCCAGTATTAAACGAGATTGCTGCAGTCGGCAATGGCGAAACAAGCTACAATGTACAATAAGTTAATAGGACAATTGTCCAGCTTGTATTTACGTTCATAAAAGTGCTCGTTATGCCACTGAAAGGCTCAGATTAATATTCTAAGTGTCTGACAACATTATGCTAAGATGTTTTAAGGAGGTCGACCTTTCTGTTATAGAGTAAGATCCTTTTTTTAAACTTAAAAAGAAATTGCGTTCGCTAAACCCACCAGACTCCATGTAATTAAACAGTAATTTTAGCATCGTAAAATGGGCATTCTAAAACATCTCTGAGCTCTGAGCAGTGCTTGCTCTGGCTGTCTTGAACCTGCGTGTGTAGGATGCACGACTATACATTTGGTCAATTTTTCCTTTCTTTCATTCCAATTTCGTCACCGAAACTGGGGACTGTCCCCGGAAACTGGGGACGTCTGGTCACCCTATTGCAAGCAGGATTGATGGAACAGGTGGCCGGCTAGCGTTAGCTTTCCACCTAGCTAGGTTATACTCCAGCCCCAGTTCGCGTTTCACCGCTGAGGATGTCCCCCTGTGATCGCTGCTGTCCGCTCCGGCCACCGCTGCTGCCCGCTGGTCAAACTAACCTGTACGGCGGGCCACAGCAACCTCTTCTTTCCGAACATTCATCTCTCCCCCGCCCCCCGAGCGCCGGTGGTCTAGCATCACATTAACTGTACTACTATGCTTAGCTCGTAGGTGGTAGCTCAAGCTTGACGTGCTTCGGTGTTATTTTAATTCGGCTTTACACAATGTGCATATGGCTTTCGACTTGTCTACGAGCCGTCCGGGAGTTTTGGAAAATAAAAAGCGCCATTCAGGATTTCATTGCTGCTGTCTTTCTCCATCATGCCTGCAGCCTGCAGCAGCAGGATGTGTTACGAGGAAGTGGCAGCTTGATGATAAGTAACGGTGCTGCAAAGGGTCAAAATAGTAGCCTGTGAGGCACGACGCAAAGCGGAGTGAAGTGTAAAATAAATTAATAAATGCCAGCATGCGATTCAAAAAAATGAATCGCATCGCGTCGGCCCTTAATCGCATGGCGATTAACGCGTTAACGCTGACAGCCCTAATGTATATATATATGTATATGTCTCAGTGGATTTTAGAAAATGAATTACCCTTCAGGGATAATTAAAGCTACAGTGTCTGTTTTTTTATTTTAATCCTTGAGTGTGTTGAGCAAACTGTGATGATACTCAGGCAATAGACAAACTTACTGGGCTTTTATAAACGCCATCATGAACCTCTCCAAAGAATCCTTCACCCAGGATCCGACCCACAACAATGTCGTCTCTGGAGATCCTGTGCTTCTCTGAACACACAAAAATTACACAGCTGGGAAATATAAGAAATCGGCTCTGCTGGAGACCTGGATACAAATGTTTGTACAGTAAATAAAATAAACAGTGACATTTCTTAGCTGATTGCCTGGTTGGATGCCCTGGGGGATTTTAAGGTAAGTTTTCAGTGAAACAGGACTCACCAACACAGGCTGCTGTACCCTCTGGAATCTCAGCATAAATGTCCGAACCTGAAGTTTAAGAAACAAATTACAGGTGTTTGTTTTGCATTTGTTCTTCTGTATACAGCCACAACCAAACAGAAGAAGCCTCCGAAAAATCATGAATCAGTCATAAGACTTACTCAAACTTCTAAAAGAAACACTGGGAACACCACTGGAAGAGAGATGGAGACATGTTAGTTTTAAATGTCTTCTTTAAAGCAAGCAGTCAATAACATTTCAACTACAGCCTGTTTAAACAGCAGTGCTTAAACATATGTGACCTTTTAGCCCAGCAGACAGAAAGATCAGTATCTAAAGGAGGAGGAAGGTGTGAAAATGGAAACCCACCCAATGTATGCTTATATGTACCACTTATAAAATATGATTCATCAGACTCACTGTTTTGGGATGTCAGGTAATTTCAGTTTTGTGTCTCTCCCTGAAAGAATCAGATATTTGGTTTAGTTGTAGTTGTGAATCCAACATGATTTATCTCAGAAGGTTTAGAAAATTAAAGGAACATTTCAGGGGTTATACCTGGTCATACTTTGGTACCTTTTGGTTATGATAACATTGATAACACACACTGTTTAATTATATTTTGACTAATCAAGAGGAGCATCTTTATTACAGGTTGATACATTCACATAGGTGAAGTGTACCTTTGCTGGGCCGGATAATGAGCGAGCTCTCAGAGCTGCCTTCTAGCCGGCAGTAGCCGTCGATCAGGTCGGCCATGTTTTCTGCCACAGCCAGGGAGGAGGTTTTCACTGACAGTGGCTGGAGGGTTGAAGATACAAGATATTCAGTCTGTGTTGAACTGCTTCAACTTGCTTTGCACCTTAAACTCAACTGACTCCTATAAAAGTCAACTTAGAGGCCAGAAACATAGCTATCCTGGCCCTGTCCAGGGGTAAAGAAAATCCCCCACAATTCTCCAGGAAGTCACTGCACCTGTCAAAGACGATAGTTCCAGCACTTACCTACCCTAAAAAAACACTCAACTTGTCATTTATGCACTTTAGTTTTTGTTCGGATTTAACAAATGCTGTGCTAATCGGCTGCAAATGAACTATTTCTTTAAGAGGTTTAGGGTTACCTGTTTGGCTCCTTCAATGTGTACAGTGAGCAGAGCACGACCGTCCCTCTCAGCAGAGCAGGAGATACTGTGCACCTGAGAGAACGTGGCCAAACAGACGGGCTGCAAAAAGAGAGAAAGTTGTTTATTGCTACTGTATATAAATGATGTCCTAAATACACATTATGATAGATCTGCTTCTGCAAATAAGGCTCCTTGTTACATCTTTGTTTTCCTCACGTTCCAAGTGTTGCATACAGTGTATTTGTGTTTGTAGAGTCTTTCAACACACAGCACATCCTTCATTATATCGTCATATCTTGTCATATCTTTCACGTTGCATAAATATTACAAATAGCTGATGAGTAAATAACACAACTGTATAACGAGAAGCATTTAACAAAAGCTGAGAGCGAGAAATAGAGTGTGAGCTCACTGTGGAGTTTTCAGTTTGCTGACTGATGCCTTCAGGGCCGATGACCAGGTCTATTGTTAGATTCCAACCATGCTATATAGACAAAGGGCATATACACACACAAACATAAAAAAAAAACATTTAGCTTGAGATATGACAGGAAATAACCTTTAAACTGTCAAAAGCTCACCACTAGCTGGCAGGCGAAGCTCTCCTGTGTGTAGCTGTAGCACTGAGCCAGAGTGGTGAAGAACCTGGTCATGCACTGGTCCTGCTTCAGGGTGGAGTAGCCCTGGAACGTCTGCTGGATCAGCCGACGTAACTGCTTGGGCTGATATATAGCACACAGACAAACACTGAAAATGAAAATGTTGTAATATCATTGCATTATGTACTATATAGTAGTTGTTTCAGCTCATTACTTTCATGCTGTTGATCAGCTCTCTGGGAAAGAACAGGTCCAGTCCCACCTCCTTCCTAAAGGGGTCAAATCAGACCGTGATCAGAATTTTTTTTTCAAAGCAGTCAGATATGAAAACTCCTCAAAGAAACAATTCAAACCAGGGACCTGATGTAAAATTGCCATTGCTCCAGGAGGTTGATGCACACATTCAACAATCACACGTGACTTACTCTAATAGCTCAAAGTTTGACTTTTTCTCCAGTCCGTTTGGATTCATGTCTTTGTAGAATCTCCTGCAAACATGATGAACGAACACAATGATCTTTTATTAAGATTATTAAAGGTCCCATATAGTGAAAAGTCAGATTTCCATATATGTTTTGATTATAAAGCAGGACCTGAAAATGAGCGTAATATGGAGACCTTCAAACTATTTCCACTTGTCCTATTTTGTCTTTTTATTAAGAACGTGCATGAGGTGGTAGTTGTACAGTACCTAATTTCCAGACAACCGAGCTGTAGAGCCATCCCATCACTGACTTTTGAGGCATACTGCTGCATGTAGTCACTTCGTACCTGTGGATAAGCACACAGACACACCTTCCATTGACTAGAGTCATTATAACTGACCCTTAACTAACCTTTAGCGTAATCTAAACCTTATCCTGATTCTATTCCAAACCTTGTAAAAATCCTTAGGGAAGTAAGAGACAGTAACATAACCTCACTACCAAGAGTTAGCATCCCAAACACACATATTACTGACCTGCTGGTAAAAGTAGAGCATAGTGGTACTGTCATCTTTGAATTTCTCCATGAAGTCTGAAGGGATGTATCTGATTCTCAGGTCATATCTGTACAAACAAACATCACAGTTAGCTTTGCTAACTCACTTTACTATTCATATGTAAAGTTTTAGTTTTCTTTCTTAAAATAAAACTGTACATTTAGACAAAGACTGAAGTACTGACCTCCACTCAGCCTCTAGGTGCTGCTGTTCATAGCGCTGGGTGAGTTCAGACACAGCCAGGTCTGGGTGCAGCCAATGCATCTCTGAGGACTTGAGGTGTTTGAGGAGGAGGCAATAGCACTGGCTGTACATTATGTCCGGTCCCACACAGCCACTGGACAGTACCAGGTTAACGATAGCCTGGGATAGAAGTCAATAAACAGTTATGTCTCTGGGACATTGGCTTTTCAGAATGTGAATGTGAACAAAAATCATATTAAGAGAAACAACTCACAACAAGTCTCATCTACCAAATACATCATTTTCTCAACAAGGGTGGTGCAAGCCCTATTTTTTCCAACCTGCAGATAACATTATCTAAAATATAAAGCGGACTTCCTTGTTTTCTTGTCTTAGTGTTTAGTTCAAACAAAGCAAGTAATAGCAGAATACAGTCCAGTAATGTAAAGTTGAGAACGGAAGAGTATGGTTGCATTGGGTACAGCTGACTACAGTTTAGTACAGACAAATAAAAGGAATTACAGAAAAATGCAGTAAAGGAAAGACTTGTAGAGCACATACAAGTACAATAAAGTACTACAGTAGAGTAAAGTAGCAAACAGTAAAGTACATTAGAGTACAGTGTAGTAGAATACAGTAGTTGGGTAAACAGCAAACAGTATAGTATGTATGGTAGATGATGGTAAACTACATTAGAGATATGATTCCCAACCAGGGGTACTTGTACTCCAGGGGGTACTTCTACAGTTGCCAGGGGTTACGTGGAAAGATCGTAGAGTAGCTCAACTAATTTGAAATTTTTTTTATTAAATTATGATTCGATTAAAAGAATATATCCACATATTAACATCAAGTTGAAAAACTAGTTAGCAAGCGTGTACCGAAGTGTAAAGAGGTGAATAAAAGTAATGAATAAATGGTAGAGATAAAAAGCTAAAAGTAATGACTAAACAATTCAGATGTTTAACTAAAAGTAATGGATAAACGGTTGAAACATTGAGCTTCGCTCCGAGTAGTAGTAGTAGTAGTAGTATGATTGCTGCTTAGGCCTTGTCTACCTCTAGTGATCTACCTTTAGTGATCAGCACTTCACTACAACCCTTGGCGTGCGTTACATTTCTATATTATATAGTATTGTAGGGCACCTTAAAAAGGTATGTGTATAGGCTTTAGGCCACCCTACTCGTTATGGTAGGCCCAGTTCAATATGCAACTCAATTTTATACAATATATGTAGTAGGGGGTCCCTGCTTGTCTCTCTTTTAGGTTAGGGGACCTTAGCCTAACAAAACATTGAAGACCCCTGGAATAGAGGACAGTTCAGTAAAGAACAGCTGAGTAAAGTAGAGGACAGCAAAGGACAGTACACTAGAGTAGAATGCAGTAGAGTACACTAGAGTAGAATAACTAGTAGAGAACAGTAGTTTATACCTTGACAGTCCATCCCTCCTCACAGCGGACCAGTTTGAAGTTCTTGCCCAGGTTGGAGCTGTTGCTAAGGAAACACACTTTGATGATTTTCACTGGGACGATGCTGTCCCTGGCCACAATTCCCGAGGGAGAGATATCCGAGGAATCTGACTGGCTGGTGAGAGACATGCTCCTCCAGGACAGGGTGCTGGTGTCTCCTGACATCACACACACACACACACACACACACACACACACACACAGTGTATGCTACTGCATACAGACATACATTGCTGTCACGCCCACATACACCATTTCACTTTCTTCCTTCTCTCTCATACACGTACAGTCATGTGAAACACATACATGAAGGGATCCATTGAAGCTAGAGAAAGACAGGAGTTGGACACAACAATAATCATATGATCATGCTGTTGGATATGAAGAACATTTGTATCTGAGTAAACGATTCAACTTCTGCTGCGATCTCTCTGTACTTACCAGTCTTGCACAAGCTCAACGGCCCAGCCGAAAATAGTATTGTCTCTCAAAGTGAAAACAAGTCAGTGGTATCAACAGACTGCATTCGTGTTACTTTGTAAAGGGCAGATTTGGTCTTCTTTGGCAGGTTAACAGAGCAGACTTGTAAGCTGTGCCCTGATATAGAAGTGCATCAGTAAGCAGAAGAGGAAACGGTACTTGCAAACAAGGAAGTTGAAGAGCAGTTAACAGAAAAACTGACAGGACTGATGAAATCGCTGTCACCCCGTCTCACATGTAATGGCACAGTCCAGCACCAAACCATAACCCACCCCCAACTGTGCAAAATGGGCATGGCCTACAGTGCACTCACTTCCTCTTCCAAAAGTTTTGATGAGCAAAAGCACAGAACAGGTGAAAACTGGGCGATTTTGGCCTGAAGAAATGATTAATACAATTTCTTAATGAACTCCTTAAGTACAACAAGCACAACATGAGCTGATAATTTACATGGTTTTACCCACACTATGCCTTGAAATGCCACACTATGCCTTGAAATTCATGGTCCTCAGAGGGTGAATCCCACTGACTTTGGCAATCCCCTTGCTCTTTTTCCAGTGTCACCATGAGGTTTGGTTTTGAGTAAAATGTCTTCACAATTATTGGATAGAGTGCCATGATATTTGGTACAGATATCTAAGTCCCCGTCAGGATGCTTTCTCTAAGAAGAAAAGCATTTATGCAAAACTGCAGCATGACAGTAACTTAACCAGTTTATATGTTGTGGTAAAGTACACTGTGGTGAACATGACGTTGTTGATGGAAAATTATTTCTGTTCTTTCAGATTCAGCCTTAGTGGTTTTGTTCTGCCTTAGTTGACTCTGAAGCAGAGTCAGACGACTCTCTTTGAGCGTGTGTGGGTGATTTGGTTTTTTTTTCCGATCGCTGTGACAATTTTTTTAATACTTTTAACAACTTTCCTAAACTCTTACAGTTTTTTTCGATTGCTAAACGACAGTGGGCACAACTGGAGTCACGTGCAAAACTCAAACCACAGTCTGCATTACCAACAATCACCTTTCAAACGAACAGTTCACATCACCTGCAAAACTCATTCAAAGCAACACAACTCTTACCACACGTCTCAAAACGGGCTCAGTGCAGCCAAGCACTATGCACAATCCTCACTGAGATAACACACACTGTCACCCAGAACACACTGAGAGTAAAAACACTAGCATCAAACACCAATACAGACATTACAAACTTTCTCATCTTTACAGTTTGAACAATTTGAGTGACTTGACACTACTCAATAGTTTACTTAAGGAAAAGATATAGATTGTATAATATACCAATGTTTACGTAAGGTAAACAAGAAGGAATGAAAATCAGCAGTTTTCTTCAAAATAGTATTTTGTCTCTAGTAATTTATGGAAAAAAACTAAAGGTACATATGTAACAGTAACAAAGAATAGTGTGAATAATTCTGCCTCTCTCCAGCATCATGCAGCAAGTTTTCTTCATCACATTGGATGTCTGCATCATCTCTAAATGCAAATGAATGTGGTGTTTCCATTGCTTTCACCTCCATTACTTTCTGAAAAACAGTAAGAACGCAGTTTTACTACTTTAAAGATATAGTGTTTTTCACTTTTATAGCTGTGTACATAACCTCAGACATCTTACCTGGACATATTGGTATCTTTGCTCTTTTACCAGTTTCTCTCAAACGGTACAGTGTATAATTGTTTCATTCTTATTTGGTGTTTGTATACAAAAAAAGGCTTTCTGAGCTTTCTCTGTATAAATACCATATATGTTCACTAACTAGTCTAAAACAAGACACCTGCTTAGGCTTTCAGCTAAAATTCCAATCAGCAGTGTTTGATAGGCACCAGACTGAAATCTTTTCTGTTTTGAATGTGTGGTTAACCGTTTTGACAGCAGTGTGTTAGCATTTGAACAAAATAAATCTACAGTGTTGTGCACGTTGTGGTTAAAGTCATGGGATAAGTGTGTGAAGTTTTAAATAACTGTGTTCAAGCAATAGAAAACGAACTAGAGTTTGGTCCACATGAGCTGCTGCTATGCAGACTGTGGTTAGAGTTTTGCACATGTGACTCCAGTTGTGCTCACTGTCATTTAGAAATCGAAAAAAAAACTGTAACACAGTTGGCACAACATCCGTATGTGTAGGCTATACATTTAACACATTTCTTGTTGCTTTGACACAAAATGCATACAGTTAACACAAATTTAAAATGCTTGAACTTCTTTTACACACAAGCTCCACCAAGACCAAAACAATGGATCTTTACTGACCAATTTGCAAATGCTTTCACACTGTATGTCTGAACAAATAACAACATGTTCTAAACCTGACGTATAGGCTAAAGTCAAAGTGAACAGCTGTTCATATTGTAAATTGAAACACAAATATATCGCCTGGATTTCGTTCCATTGCTACTGAGAAACTACTGAGTGAACTCGATAGATCGATCACAGCTGATTGACATCTAGGAAACACACTCAGGTGTTGATATTTTTGGTCAATCGCATGACCATATGTTACTGTAGTACATTCAGTAAAAGAGGACCTATTTGGGCTGATTTTGCGTGGAAAAGGAACAATTAGGATGAACACAAAGAAAGTAAGAAAAATTGCTGCACGAGTGAGAGGAAGACGAGTACCAGGACAATTCTGTCTCTGTCAGTAAACCATACATTCTATAAAGCTACTCTGAGATGGGTCATTCATTTTTTGTATTGAATTTCTGCAGCAAAAGAAACAACATGCATGCATTTACTAAACCCAACAAAACAAAATGTAGAGAGGCTTCAAGAGAAATTGCAGTGTAAAACACAATCTATGATCAATACAATATACTATTGTCTGTTGTATTAGGGCAGACCTGACACACAAAATAATGTACACAAATGTATTCTATCTTTGGGTCTGATGAACACTTTCCTGACATGTGAAAATAATATATCATAATGTGCATGCGCCTTATTCCAGTGTTACTGACAGTCTTCACACATTAAAGTGACACTGCTTTTCATTTCAAAACTCAGTGTGACATCCTGTTATGAAGAGTGTATATATCTTTCACACTCACAACCCAACCCAGTTTGCTTCGGGAAAACAGCACAAACCTGTATTTATCAAGTGCTAATTTGACAGTGACTAGTGGTGACTAGAAACAGGTTTCAGAAAGCCCAGAGTATGGTGGGTGATGGGCATTAATGACTGATTTTGTGTGTTAGTGCGGCTTAGAACCAATAAATTAGTAGCTGCGTTAGTTACATTCTCTGAAATCAATTAAAAACAGGGTTCTGTTGCAGAATTGCATATTGGTTGCAGATCACTAGTCTGATAGTACCTTCTAACCCTGTTTTTAGTATTGAGGACAAATTTTCCTCTCTGTATCTTTGTTTCTTGTCAGTAGAAATTAAGGTATACAGTATGTGTTGGAAACTATACTGTATGTACACAACAGCAAACAACTCAAACATTAAAAAATAAAAACCTAGTACAGGACTACAATAGGTCACAAAAATGATGATACTGAAACAGTATTTTCAGTTTTGCATGTAGCTTATAGGCTACTTTTAAACATCACTAGATAGTTCCAATAGTTTAAGGGGTTTATAGTGAGTCTTACCAAAAGTTACAATACAATGAATTTTTCTTCTTATCTATATTTCCTTATACCGCCATATTATTCTTGCTTTGACCTATCCTTTATTACTCTTCAGTGTCCCTGTAAGGAATCTAACTTGAGTAAAAGGCTGTAGTATGTTACTTGCAAACGATTATTTGTTTAAAGTGGAAGGTTTTTTTAATGATGATTTTTTTTGGGGGGTATTTCCGCCTTTAATTGACAGGACAGCTAGGTGAGAAAGGGGAGAGAGAGGCCGGACTCGAGCACTGGACCTCTGCGTCGAGAAATAAACCTCTATGTATATGTGCGCCTGCTCTACTAACTGAGCCAACCCTGTGTGGCGCTAGAGATCTAGCTGGGATTCGAACCTTGGATGTCATGGATAAAAAAAAGTTGACAGATTAGCTTCTACATCATCTATATCACTACACTACACACCAGTGAAATATACATCCATGTTAACTGGTGATATCACAATTTAACATGGGCAAATGCAAGCCTCGAAACAGTAAAGTAGGTTCATCTTTGTCTGTACAACAAACTGGCATGACCCCACTTAACACTTTATTCTGTTTTGGGGGTAAAAATGAAACACGTCAGTCATGCACAAACGTGATCATTTATCATTGTTGTTGTGGGCCATCTCATACGAAGAATGTGAAGGCCTATCTCAGCACAAACAGTCTCTTTCAACCTGTGCCACGAGTCAACTGATTATAGCTGTATTTAATTTCATTAGACCCATATTAGGGTATGTCTGTGTCGACCCAGAATCGCATTTTTGTCTTATGGTAGCCTATACACTATTGTTATGACCATCTGCCATTGAATGTTTTGCAGTAAAGTGCTGATCCTCGTTTTCTCTCGGGCGACTTAGTGTTATCTTAGTCTCGGTTAAGTTATGAAGTGAGTTGCAGCAAAAGTCTAGTGATTTGTGAAGTGAAGAACATATGAAGCTTATTTTCTCAGAGTTTGACTTTTATTTATCCCACACGTCATTTGTTGGCCTACTTTGACGACACAAAATGGTCATTATGGTATATGATTACAAAACTTCGATGTACTGAGAGAGTTTGATAACATTCAGATGTTGCTGTTTCAGATTCCTGATATGGGTCTAATGAAATTAAACACAACTATAATCAGTTGACTCGTGGCACAGGTTGAAAGAGACTGTTTGTGCTGAGATAGGCCTTCACATTCTTCGTATGAGATGGCCCACAACAACAATGATAAATGATCATGTTTGCGCATGACTGACGTGTTTCATTTTTATCCCGAAAAAACAAAATAAAGTGTTGAGTGGGGTCATGCCAGTTTGTTGTACATCAGTTAGGTTTTGGCAAAGATGAACCTACTTTACTGTTTCGAGGCTTGCATTTGCCCATGTTAAATTGTGATATCCCCAGTTAACGTGGGCGTATATTTCTCTATTCTCTAACCTGTGTTAACTTAGACTAAAAAGTCCAATATATAGATACAAATCACACACTCATTTCAGTGGTGTGTAGTATAGTGATATAGATGATGTAGAAGCAGATTTTGTCCACAGGTTCGAATCCCAGCTAGATCTCTAGTGTGTTGTTCCGTTTTAATTTTTTCCCGTTCAAAACCTATTACCTAAACTGTCCAACAGAGGGCGACACAGCCCAGTTTGACACAATTAACAAAAGGCTTTCAGTAAATGAATTATTAATGTCATGGCCTATGGTCATGGCCCTGGCCTGCAGTCACAGACAGAAGTCGACTTAAACAGTCTATGCTTAAAACGCAAGTTACACATTAGCACAATTTAGCCCCACTGCTGACTTTTTCTGAACAATAATGAGCTACTCTCGTGGCGAAACTAAGACTTAATGGTAAACATAATTGAGACTAACTGTAACTAAAGCATGGGTTACATAAATTACCGTGTTGATAAATCAGCCATATTTTAAATGTGCAGATTTTTTAATAGAGTACGGCGTACCGCATGTATCTGCCCGACATATTGCTGGAAATAGACAGGCTTGCTGAATATAGAAATACATTTCATTAACAGGCATTTGGAAATGTTATCGTGTATTTCAATCTCTGACTTTATCAGACGAAGCCCGTCGTCTATCGACTCTGTGGTTATCGCCCGTTCATCAACCGGACGGTCCTGGGATGTGCTGCGTCAAACTCACCAATCACAACATCATAAGTGTTTAAACGGAAAAAAGACGGGTTTGTCTTCAAAGTAAAAGTTTAAATTACTGACAAAAAATATGTTAAAGTTCTGAAAAGAGAAGTCATTCAATTACATTTGCAATGAAGCAGTTGGGTTTGGATCATTCTAATATTGCAGCCCTGACTAACAGACCAGATCTGTGATCCTTATGGATATTGAGATATGATAGCCACATGAAAAGGAAATAGATACATTTACATTTACAGATGGCATATTATTATTTTTTATACATTTCTAAACAAAAAGTGGTTTTGCAAAACCCATTCTGTTGACAATTACATTTAATGCCTTTGTGTAAGCGCAATTATTATTAATGACTTGTTTGATATTGAATCAGGGCCCTTGAATACGTTTTTTTTAGATTTTATTTTGGGATTTAGAAAAACTCAGATGATCACTTAAAACATTGATTGATTGACACAATACATATAAACACACACTATGGCACCATGAACGATCCATGATTTATTTTACAATGATTTTGTGGATGGTATGATAACAATAGTAGGCTACACACTTAATTTGCTTTGTTTCGCCTTCTTATGCCTTTTGTAATTAAATGATAGACCTTTATTGTAGCCTCCTGTAGGCTACATACCTACACTTCAACTAATGCTTTGGCAATATTGTATTCCAACTATTCATACTAGTCATTCTAGTTAAGTTTATTTTAGATTTTTCTTATTTCAATTTCAATGCTTACAACTGTAGGCTATCATTGCATGTAAATACATTTGCGTTGCCAAAACATATAAAATAAAAATAGTGGACAAAGAAAAAGACAGAAATTGTAATGATACAAAAGGACTGTCAACTGCAAACAAACTTCCCACAAGCTCAAGTTTATGCTTTTAATTTGAAAACTGTCAAAGGAAGTCGTGTCACAGTCTTTTGACTCTGGTTCTGCTCACACAGTTGTGCACACAAGCAAAGGTGATGAGAGAGAGAGAGAGAGAGAGAGAGAGAGAGAGAGAGAGAGAGAGAGAGAGAGAGAGAGAGAGAGAGAGAGAGAGAGAATACAAAGCGTTAAAGGTTAAAGGAAGGGACCACCTTTCTCATTATCACATTTACTTTTTTTTTTAGCCTGTCTGATCCAACCAGTGCGCGTTGACTGTAATGTTCAAACAAGGCGGGGCTGACCCTCCTGTCTTATTTTGGACTGACCACAAGTAGGATAGCGCGGACACTGCTGCTGCTGCTGCTGTTGTTGTTGCTGCTGCTGTTGTTTTATGACATTAAAGATCAAGTCATGAATTCGGCCGAACAGACGGTAACGTGGCTCATAACACTGGGGGTCCTAGAGTCTCCCAAGAAAAGCATCTCGGATCCAGAGGCTTTCCTCCAGGCGTCTCTGCAGGATGGAGCGGTGCTGTGCAGGCTGCTGGAGCGACTCCGACCCGGGACGGTGGACAAAGTAAGTGGATGGAGGGATAGAGGACGATGGAAGAATAAAACAACCCATTGAATATATATATATATATATATATATATATAGTAGGCTTTATAAAAACATGAAAAACAATATAACATAGAAACGTTAGCTATAGCTAGCTTCCTTAATGAATAAATAACCCCAATTATGATGAGGCTATTTATTCATCAATGTAGCCTATTAATTGTGTTCACAGTAAAATGTTTTAAGAGTTCTAGTGTAGCCTAGTGTTTACAAATCACGGCCTTAAAATAAGCAATAGCCTACAACATCCCAATTGCCATTATTGACAAGAATTTAGAGTTTGTTGTCAAAAAAATATAATATGATTTATAATAATTTATTTCTCTCTCTCTCTCTCTCTCTCTCTCTCTCTCTCTCTCTCTCTCTCTCTCTCTCTGGACCAACCTGTCAACGTCATATCCTCCTTTGACTTATCCAACTTCCCTATGAGATTGTAGATCTTTATCAAAGTAGCCTACCTCTGTTAACTACAACTACAACACAGAGTGAGGCACTGCTTCTTTCAAAATAAGGGCACCCCTTACTGTTTATTTTACCTCCTTTAGGAACAGCTTTGCCATAGCTGGTCCACTTTAGTGACGGCATCAGACTTCATTCTAAGTTATATATTTTGTAGCTGAGTTTTTTCCTAATGGCTTTTGGCAGATATGACAAATGATGTAAATTGGAGGACAACATTAAAAACTCGATCACTCAGAAGTAATTGAAAAAATAAAGATACCCTAGATCACAACACATAGGTATCTACTTACTAAATGCAATAGCATAATGGTAAATGTAACTTTTATCGAAAGTCCATTTTTAAACACAAAATGTATGAAAAAGTCTCTCAAGTAATGCCTTAGTTTGAAAGTTGAAACCGGAAGTTTAGCAAATTTATTTTAGCGAGCTTGATATTGGTAAGCTCCAAGTACACTAGCAGCGCCTGAAATACGATTATTTTCATGCTTAAAAAAAAAGCTTTAACACATTCATTAGCAGTTTATTAATATTTCGTGTGAATATTTGAAGCTTATTTAGTCTCTTTTTGTGTGTAGTTTTTTCAGGAACCGAGGGGCGACAACGAGTGTCAGAGGAACATTACCGAGTTTATTAAAGGCTGCGGGGCTTTCGGTGTGGAGGTGAGTTAACATATTAATAATGTATTTATTGATGCACTTACACAGTAACGTTATGAAGTCTAGAAAACAGATTACCTCATATAAACCTATTTATTATTTATACCATCTTTTAAAACCCTGCTGTTTATCAGAAGTCTTTTATACTGCCCAGCCGTTACTACTGTTAATGGCACGAGCAACAGGTGTAACGTTAGCCTACCCACTAGCAACCTGGTTAGAGCTTAACGTGGTGGGAATTTCTTTTTCAGATTTTCCATGAAAATGAGTAATACCATTACAAATACTGTGTCTCTGTCTAGTTAATTTGACTTTTTTTTTTTAAAAACTAATTAAATGTTTATTTCTTAGCCATTCAAACATCTCACCACATTAATATAGTGGTATACAAAGGTGACATCCAATGAGTGATTCATAATAGACACTATAGCCAGTGTTACAAAATTGGTACTACCTTCTTATAAGTCACCCTTTATAAAGGTTTTATAAGTTGGAACTGATGGCTTTAATTGCTAGTAAATCACGTACAAATTCTTCATGTTTGGTTGGCATCATGGCATGTTTATCTAAAACAATATCTGTATTGTCAATCAGAGTTCAGAAACAAATAGTAGGTTGTGTGCTTGTGCCTGGAAGTAGTAAGGTGTGCTTGTGTCTGGATTCCAGGTTAGCACCACACTCTAACCAGCTGAGAGAACTAGCCAGCAAACCAGCCAACATAATTAATCAAGAAAAACAAAATTGGACCAGTTTTCGATCTTTAGTCAGGTAGGACCACCTTCTATGCTAGAGGGGTTTTTTTGGTTAGTGAGTGAAGAAAATCTAGCAGGCACTGGCATATTTTACCAGCATTTGCCTGGTGGCTGGTGCTTATTTCCAACCCTGGCTGTTTACTTATAAACCCACCATTTACTGTATAGCTGTTATATATATATATATATATATATATATATATATATATATATATATATATATATACTGTTAAAAAATGAAATGATTTAACGCTTTACAGTGTGTTTACAGGGACAGAAAAAACTAAATTGGACCAGTTTTGGATGTTTAGTCAGGTGTGACTACCTTCCAAGTTAACTTCTGTGGAGGGGAATTAGATGGCTCGGTTTACATGTGAGAGTTGTGGAATTGATTCCCACATTCTTATGTGTATTTCTGCAGAGCAAAATACTCTCTGTTATCTCAAACTTTGTATCAAGTTACATGTAGCAGTAAGGATTGCTTGTATTCTTGTGTTTACTTGCTGGCCACCACCATGATTCCTCAAATGATATTGGAGGTTTCAACCACAAAGGGATGTGTACCCTCAATCTTCTGATTGCCACGTGTTCATACAAAATGTGATTTGGTTGAGCTGATAAGTAGGGAAGAGCTGGCACTTATTTATTTGTTAGTATACACATTTAAATGCTCTTTGACTGTTGGCATGTTTATTTAAAATAATATCTGTATTGTTATCAGAGCTCAAAAACACATAGTAGGGTGTGTGCATGTGTCAAGCCAGGTTATATCCTGCCCCACAGTGGGTGTGTAGAAAGGGGTAGTGAGTAGTGTGGTACAAACTGACACACACACACACACACACACACACACACACACACACACACACACACACACACACTATTGATCTTAGCCAGGGAAAAAGCCATATAATCATAATGGAAAAGAGCAGATTATGCAACACACGAGTCCTGGGATGTAGACCTATAACAAGGTTTTGCTCCAGACTTGAAAATGATTTTGATGTCCCTTTAAAGCCAAGTCAGTACGTAGTGAGAGGGATGGCTTTAAACAGAATCATGAATCTGTGGTAAAGGAGAAATGTAAAGAGTATGAAAAGATGAAATAGAGGAGAGAAGGGTGGGCTGACACAATGCAACACGTCAGGCAGTCAGTGGATATTCCAATCAGGTTGATTAGAGGCATGTCAGCCATGTTGCTGGAAGCCAAGGCCTCCATTACCAGCTGCCTGACTGACATCAGCATAGTAATTCTCCCAGACACTCTTCGGACAAGCAGAGAACGGTCGGTCCAATAGAGCAGGATTACAGAGTGGACAGCAAGTGCCAGTATGAGTGTGGTTGAGTTCTCAGCTAAACAGTTAATCAGGTCATAAATTTGGCTTCTGCTATTGATTAAAGTTAATCGTGTGGAATATTGATTCTGTGCATTTAGAGTACCGTCTCTGCCGCATTAAATCAAGCGCTCCCTGTTATCAGGTAAGCTGTTTGACCAATAACAGGCGTTTGTTTTAAGCATGCTGTGATTATGTGCTTCTAACAGCTGCATGAGAGAGGCTTTTCACTATAACCTGCAAGATGGAACTGCATTTATGTGGTTTCTAATTTTAGCAGCTTTACTGTCAAATTGTGTTTATATTAACTTTAAGAAGACACTCATTTCATGAAAACAATTTCAATTTTAATTCCAAGATGTATACATTCAAAGCAGGTTTTACTTTATTAAGTACAATGTGAAAGTAAAGACACTTCTCTTTAAAATTACATTTTCAAGTGCAGTAAAACTAAATTGTTCCTAAAGATGAACAAATAATCTTCATGACAAATAATGCATTATGTGGAATTAGAGGAATGTAACACTTCATAATACTGGACTCTGATTAGACATTAGCAGCAGAGATGTCCTGTGTCTTATTGAGCCAGTTGTGATCCTTGTTTACTTCATGATAATTAACAAAGACAAACGTAAAATCTACCAAATTCTTTCGGGGACCAATCTATCTAATAGTTCAATATCTACTGCACGTTTTCTCCATTAGTGAGGTATGAGATCTGTCTGCAAGTGCCTCTCTTTGTTGCTGACACTCTGCATGTGGTTCTTAGTGTCAGATTTCTCTATTGATCATTTTCATTGATACATTATTGTAGTGGAAGCGCGGCAGCTAAATACCTAAAATGTGTACAAATGCAACCTTAGCACTGGTACATTTCTAATGCAGCAGTGCATAGAAAGCCTCATATGGTATCTTGGCCCAATGCCAGTGGGAGAGATGAAAGTATGTGTTAACTGTTGGGCCCATACTGCCCTGACTACTAATCAGCCTGTGTATATAAATCAGGCCAAGTGCGTTCAAGGAGGACTAAATTAAAGAACTGTGTAGTTTTATCATTAGATTAAAGAGACCCAATCGGTAAAGAATAGCAGATTTAGGATTTAGTAAATCTTATGTTCAACTATTTCTGGCTGCTCTCAGAATTTACCCATGGGCATTTCATGTAAAATATGTTTTTAAATCACAATGTTTCAGCTATGACTTTCATGCCCCACATTGCTTACCTTCACACCTTGAAAATGTAGAAGTCAGTCAGTGTACAGTATACACAAGATTAGGGGCTTCAGAGGTATTTCGATTATGACTGCGTGTGTATGTATGTGTGTGTGTGTGTGTGTGTGTGTGTGTGTGTGTGTGTGTGTGTGTGTGTGTGTGTGTGTGTGATGGGGAGATTACAAGAGGAAGCTCAGACTTTGAGTAATCCTGCTCCAGACTGCAGTAGGAGCAGGGATGTAAACCCCCACTAAACTCAGCATTTCTTCATTTTTTGGCTGACATATGTTTTCATTATGTATATTTGTAATGAGCACTGATGCAAGATGATTTTTTTTCTTTTCTCCTCTGTCTCAAACTCCTCATTGTTTTATTGCTGTTTTAAAAATGATTTTATATTCTTTATTTGGTTTCCTCCGCTTTAGCCTTTTGAGGTCAATGACCTCCTGCAGGGACTGAACTTCTCCAAGGTCCTAAACTCCTTGGTTGCCCTCAACAAAGCTACTGAAGGTAGGATTATTGTGTTTATGTGTTAGTAATGATTTGTTTCTTTTTTTTTAAGGCACACGTTTTAAGTTTGCAGTCTTTTAATTTTTCCATTATTTGACTTAGTTTTTATTGCTAGTGCTCTAATATAAACGTTTAGAGTTTAAAGTTTATTTTTTTTTGTCATAAGCATGACATCATTGCGTTTTTGTGGCATTGAACAAGTCAGTCTTCCAAAAAGGGGGGGCAACCACGACTTGCTACTAAAAAGACGCGAGGCATATTGGATATTTACTTTGCAGACCCTATCGCCAAAAGGCCTTAATGATGAATTTAATCTCAATATCATGTTATGCTAATTTGATGTTTTTTCCTTGTTTGTTGTTTCTTCCTTTTTTCCTTATTAGTTTATCCTCAGGAACTATTCATTGTACAGGTGCATATGGACTGTTATAATGTAATTTAACCAATGTAATGATCCACTTTTGAATGGACTGTGTCCTCTCTGATTAAGAGTAGAAAAATATTGGGCTAATGACAATGCATTGATTATGAGTCTATAACATAACTGGTCTGATTATCCATTGTTTTTAAATGTACTGAGTGGCATTTTTTCTGCCTTTTCCTGTTCACGGTCCGTCGGACGGTCCGCCGGACCTGATTGGTCCTGGTTAGTCAACCAAACTATTTAAGGCTATGGTTGAGGTGAATGTGTGAATTTACCTGATGAAGGTCTGAGACCGAAACGTTGTATTTTTCTAAATAAATTATTGCTTGCGTAATGGTCAGTGTGCGGGACTCTTCTCTAAGAGTTTAAAGTTTAAAAGTTTATATTATATATAGCACATTATTATTAAAAGCAGTTCTAAATGTGTAAGTATTAGTATTATATGCAACTTTGTACTTTATAATATTATTTTGATAAATGCTCTAGGTTTATTGTTAGTATTAGTATAATTATCTTACCAGGGTTTATAATGAATTTTAGTTACTATTAATTGAACCGCTGTGTGCAGATTTAGGTGTTTCTGAAGACAGTGTGTGTGTGCCGCTCTCCTCACACTTGAGGATCAAGTCATTTGACTCTCTGAACACTCAGAGTCGCTCCTCAAAAGTCCTGCAGCCTCAGTACCGCAGCCTGGTGAGTTACTGACAGTAGTCAAACACTGACTAGGGTTAGATGTACAAAACTGATATTAGTCTGTTATGAAAACTCACAGATTCAGTCAGCTCTTATTCTCCTCTTCCTCAGGACATGTCAGAGGGCAGTGGGTGTGGCCACGTGCTGTTCAAGGCGCGCTTTCCTTTCCAGCAGACCAATGAGGACGAACTCTCTTTCTCCAAGGGCGACATCATCAGTGTGAGCCGGCAGGAGGATGGGGGCTGGTGGGAAGGCTCGTTCAACGGCAATTCTGGGTGGTTCCCCAGTAACTATGTACGGGAGCTGAAAGGAAGCGGTGGGTGCAGCTCTTTTTCTTCGGAACTATAACTACAAGCGCGGTTCAATCAGTCGCGGCTCAGCTGTGGCTCATGTAGAGATCCGGCGTGTCCCCTTTTTTCTGTCTAGCCATCACACATCCAGGTAGCGATGTGGCCTGGGCAGGGGAAGGAGGGAGCCTACACAGCCTGCTGGAGAGGCTGCTATAGCACGTAGAGATGTGGCCCAGGCAAGAAGGGTTGGGTACCGTTCACATTACTGGTAGCTGAAATCCGGTTCCGGTACCCAACGGTACCTTTTTGCGGTACTTTCCCTCTGTAATACCAAAAAAGAAATAGTAAAAACAGTAGTTTTGAAAAGTGTACCCACACTTGCAACGGCTTTACCGGCATTGCAAACTCTCCAAACTCTCCAAACTGACAAGGCGACTCTTAAAACACAGAAGTGAAGTCCTGCATAGAAAAGAGGGATTAAGGCTTTTAATAATTTAAGGTTTGAAGGCATTACTTTCATGGAATTCATATCGAGAAGTGTGTGGATACCTTGAGAGAAGATGAGGCCTTTTAAGCTTATTTAATCATTCTTTTCACCAGGTAATGTTGCTGATAATGCTGTGTTTGTACTTGGTGTACAGACTTAAGGTAGAGCACTATCTGTAGGGTGTTTGTCTTATTTGTTACATTTTTAGGATTGATGAGTTTGTCACTGTACAGGCTGTTAACTGCTGCCTCCTGTGCTTGTGAGAGCCATATCCTCGTGGTTTGATTGTGTTGGTTGGTTGTGTTGCTTTCTGAAGGAGGGAAGGCAGGAACTAAGGAAGGAAGCGCCACATGCACACAAAGACAGGAAGTGCCTGAGCTGTTATATAGGAAGGAACTTCCTAAATTAAAGCTTACAGCAGAAAACAATGACCATGATATTGGCGCACTGAGGAATGGCAGTAAATGCATATGGCCAGTGGGAGTGGGAGTATGATGTCTGAGATAGGAGGCTGCACGTGCATGTCATCTTGGTTTACTAACAACAATAAATCATTGTAATTGAGACTACACATGAAAAGCAAAGAACTATAGGTTATACAGTAGTCTTTGGACCTTCTTTTGCTTCTGCTCCAAGACCAAGATTAGTCTTATCATCAAAAGAAAAGCTAAGCAAAGAATACCTCATCATGATTGTAGTTTACTTCCTCTAGTCAGTGAGGTAAGTCTAAAAAGTGCATTTAGCTTCCCATTATCAAAAAAAATAAAAATAAATGCTTGTTAGTCTTCTGGCTTTACATTGCAATGTCTGCAAAGGACAATAGTGAACTGAAGGATATGACAGCATGCGCTGTTATTGGCTAAACAATGTTGTAAAAAAAAATAACCAGGACAGTGAAATTACATTGTGGAGTCAGTAAAGTAAAGCATTCAATCATTGGTTGTCCTACATTTTGTAGACTATATGTACACAGCATTGCCCTGCAGTTAGAACTTCATATAGTAAAGGAGCCGTTTTTTTACTGTAATTTAATGTAACTTGCTTAAACCTTGTTATAGTGTCCATCTGGTCTTTGAATTGTTCTCTCCTTCTATCTCTTTTTAGACAAGACATCAGACAAGCCAAAGTCTGGGACACTGAAAAGCCCCCCCAAAGGTTTTGACACCACCATCATCAGTAAGACCTACTACAATGTGGTGAGCATCATACTCTTAAGAAACTCTGTGTCTGTATGCATGTGTGACTAAAAAATGCCCTGTTTTTTTTATGATGACCAAATGTTGTCACAATCATGGAAACAGGAAGGAAATCTACCAGCTCTCACTTCTACCAGAATAGCTTAAAGGTTAGGACTGTAATTACGATTTTGAATTTGTATTAGGTCATTCTAGGTTTAGTTCAGGGTACATGTTAGACTTCTTGGTAATGAATACTGAAGATATCATTACCCAAATAAATAAACAATAAATATCTCCTTTGTGTATGCTTTCTATCTCTCCTGGTTAGACTGATGGAGTGAATTGAATTAACAGATAGTTCTCACATGTGAGCCTGCTTTTGTACAATCAATTATTTTTCATCCGCACATCCAATTAATGATTGTGTAGCTGTGTTTGTGCGTGTGTATTTGATCATGTGTGGACCCTGAATGGCACCCCTGTGTGAGTGAGTAAATGTTTGTGTGTGTGTGTGTGTGTGTGTGTGTGTGTGTGTGTCTGTGTGTGTGTGTGTGTGTGTTTGTGTGTGTGTGTGTGTGTGTGTGTGTGCGTGTGTCAGAGTGCAGCAGATGTAATGTAGGTTATTTCTTCCATCTCAGTGGTTTCTGGGGCAGCCTTGCCCCAGGGTTGGCTTCTGCCAGTGAGTGTGTGAGTGTGTGAATGTGTGTCTTTCAATAATGCAGCCAGCTTTGCAGTGTCTTTAGACAGTCCATCTTCGGTTGGGGTACCTGACACACTCACCGTCCCTGCCTGAAGTCTAAGCTGTTCCCAGACAGAAAGGCAAAACAAAACTATATAAATAAAAAAGTTTTTCTCTTTCTTCTAATGGACGGAACAGAAGCTTGTATAAGTAGAAGATTCAGGCTTTAGGCTTTTTTCTTTGTCCATAGTTTGTCAAAGGCCACGCTTGTATTTCAAGTTTGAAAAATATCAACGTTTGCACCACATTCTTGTTGCGAATGCCTGCACTGGCATCCTCACTGTGGCCTCTTACATATCATTCTTTGTTTAAATAAAAAATCAATACATACAAATGTATTATAGATAAATAATTGGAGCTGCTTCAACATTTTACTACCTCCAGACCTGAGGGGAGACACAGCAACGTGTATAAAATGCAACAATTCATTATTACAAAATACATCTCCTGCTAATAAGCAAAAGAAGAGTCTATTTACGCATTATATTTTCCAAGTTGGACTTACTACTCTAAAATATGAATATTTTCCACTGTGATAATAATTGCAAATGATAAGTAGCTTCAAGCCTTGCATACCTGGTGCACAGGAAATATTTTCATCTATAAGATATATGTTATGGGAATAGGGATTTTGTATGGGCAAATGCATCCTTTTTCATTACTTATTCTTTATATTGCTTACTTTAATTAATATAAAAGTCCCTGTGTTTTTTTGGTTCATGTCTCTGTCAGGTCCTACAAAACATCCTGGAAGCAGAGAGTGAATATTCGAGGGAGCTACAGAGTCTCCTGGGCTCCTACCTGCGCTCACTTCATCCCACAGACAAGTAGAGTTATTTTTACACTTTTTATTGTTTTATTCAACAGAGTCAGATTTTAGAGGTAGCGGTACACACACACACTAGCATATCTATTGCAATACCAATATAATCCTTCAAATTTTACAGAGTATAAGAACATGCATATACTGTATATTATATGCATAATAAAAAATGCATGAATTACTATCCCTATATATTGGAGCTTGGCAAGTAATAGTAATAGTAATGTATACCAGCCTTTTCTTCAAAACGTCAGTGATCCATTTTGATTGGATTTCATGCAAGCATGAATTCATATCCTTCTTGGATTGACTAGCCTAATTTAGCTATTTTTGATATGTTATATATTAAAATATGAATGTCTCCTCTCCTCTCCGCTCCTCTTCTCTCCTCTTCTCTCCTCTCCTCTCATCTGTTTTGCAGACTCAGCAGTGTTGACATCAGTCACATTCAGGGAAATCTGGAGGAGATCTCAACCTTTCAGCAGATGTTGGTTCAGTCTTTGGAGGAGCATACAAAGTCAGTGCACTAATATAGTATTTTCACCATGATACATTAACCGGCAGGTTTAATTGCATTATGTGGCACACCTAAATGGCTTCTGTACAGATCATGGTTAAAAGGAGAGTTCAAATGATTAATCCATCGACAGTAATCAAAAGAAAATTACTGTACTGTACTGTAATGAACTATTTTCAATCAAATTGACCAAACATTCTGTGAAGTGTGTGCATATCAGACAAGTCAGACAAAACAAGACATTTGAAGATTACTCCTTGGACTACACTGATTTCTCATTATCTTCTGACAGGTTACAGACCAAACAATAAATCAATTAGTAGGTAGGAATAAAAGCTCTTATAGAGTCTTTAACTTGGCTCTCTGAAACCTGCACAAAACCCCAATGAACTGCTCATGCTAACATCCTGTTTAACTTACAATACATCCTCGGGCTTTGCTTTAAAAAGGAGGGGTGCAGTCAAACTGAAGCTCAGACCTGTTATTGGAGCTAACAGTAATGTAGGCAGTTATTAAAGCCACAGAGACATCTAGTGGTAGACTAAGGTAAAAGTCTGTTTCTCTGAGCCCTGTGTAGTTGTAGTCCAGTGAGATACAGCAGGTGTCTTTTTAAAGTTGTAAAATGTGTAATTAAAATCTTAAAATCTCATCAACAAACAGACAAAACTGACCAACTATTACATATTTGGTGGGTACGGTTAACTATTTGATGTTTGCCACCAAATGATCAGTTATGCTGAAGAAGAACCTTTATGTTCTTAAAAGCAGCCTTGATGTAAATGTAGAGATTCCAAATGTATATGATTTATTAGATTTTTCCTCTGTATTACATTCATTATACACATTTAACATTACATTACATGTCATTTAGCTGACGCTTTTATCCAAAGAGAGCAATTACAATTGCTATATGTCAGAGGTCGCACGCCTCTGGAGCAACTAGGGGTTAAGTGTCTTGCTCAGGGACACATTGGTTGATGTATCGCAGTGGGAATTAAACCCAGATCTCCCACACCAAAGGCACGTGTTATATCCACTGCGCCATCACCACCTCCACCACCACCATTTTAAATCCCTGAAGACTAGCTGATGCCCCGTAATTATCATCTATTATCTTTATGTTTGATTACATAAATGCCAACAGTGGCACTGGCAGGTGTTATGTCTAACATGTCATTTGTGTGTGTAGACTCCCAGAGAACCAGCAGAGGATCGGGGGGTTCTTCCTGAATCTGATGCCCCAGATGAAGATCATCTATGTGGCCTACTGCTCCAACCACCCGTTTGCAGTCAATGTACTCACGCAACACAGGTACAGTCTGAGATATGTTGTGTTTGCAGGCATGTGTGTGTATTTTTCTTGTGTGTTTGTTCCAAATGTATGTTAATATATATTTTGTGTGTGTGTGTGTGTGTGTGTGCATCACAGCGAGGAACTGGGGGAGTACATGGAGTCAAAAGGGGCGTCCGCTCCTGGGATCCTCACTCTGACCACTAGTCTGAGTAAACCCTTCACCAGACTGGAGAGATACCCGACGCTGCTGAAAGAACTGGACAGACATATGGAGGTTAGCTTGAACCTACCTGACTGTTATCCAAATAAACCCAATAAGCTAATTGACATTTGCTTTCTGCTTTTCAAATGTACAGATAAAGAGAGATATTAAATAACATAGCAATGAACTGTGTGAACATTGGTCATTTTTCTTCTAAACCAGAACTTGCCAGGATGTTAATCTCCATGCATGATATTGGAAAGAAAACATTTTTTTCAATGAGTTCACGTTTGTTTTTTTCTTTCCCTTTGTCTTTGTCTTAGGACCAACACCCTGACAGAGCTGATCTCATTGCTTCAATGATGGACTTTAAAAGCTTTGCAGTAAGATACAAATACACATACTCATGTAAATGAGTTAGATTGATACTTATACTTACTTGTGGCTGATCACACTTCAAGCTGTCTTAAATATGCTTTGCTTTGAAAGTATTTCCAGTTTCACAGTCACTAGCACCTATCGCAGCACATATTTAACATTTATAAAACATCAGCGTGTATTCTTAAAACAGCCAAATCAAGAACTTTTGCTGGTAACTGCCAATGTAGTATAGAAATGAGGGATATGATGTGAACCTGAATAAAATCATTCTTAAACAGTTTGACAGGCATGCCTTTATTTGTTATTTTGCTGAAGGATTACTTGCAGTAGTTTGTGTTTAAGTTAATCAGTTTCCTGACATTTATGTGTAATCATACCAACTAACGGGCAACAGAGAAACTGTGTTGATTAGAGTGTTTGTGCGTGTGAATGTGAATGTGTATGTGCCTTTGAATGCGTCTGTGTGTGTTCAGGCTCGGTGCCAGGAGGTGAGGAAGAAGAAGGACCTGGAGTTGCAGATTTTAACAGAGCCAATCAGAAACTGGGAGGGGGATGACATCAGAACTCTCGGCCCTGTTCTCCAAATGTCCCAGGCCACAGTCCACACGCAGAACTGTCAGGTACTCATCAGAACCTCCAAACAATTGAACTAAACAGGTGTCATGTGGACATACACTGAGGTTGCGTTCAGACCCAAATGAAGACACAAGACTGTTCATTTAAGGCGACCACATAAGAGTACGTAAAAGGTATTTTTTGTTCGTTTTTCAGGAGTCAAATGAACGCTACCTCGTCCTCTTCCCTCACACTCTGCTCATGCTCTCTGCCAGCCTGAGAATGAGTGGATTCATCTTCCAGGTATGGTTACAGTACATTAGATTTAACTAAAATTACGTTTAAAAGCACTCATACTATCATTCTCGGCAGCATACAAATGTGGTTTGGTCTCTTGTCCACTGATTTACACATTGTGTGATTCTGTGTGTCTCTATAGGGAAAGATGCCACTGTCAGGAATGCTCATCTCCAGAATAGAAGATGGAGAAAACCTGAAGAATGCTTTTGAAATATCCGGTCAGCCCTTATTATAATTTAGCTAGTGGACCTTTCCATTTTAATTGTTAATGACAAGATCACATCAGCCTGATTTGAGCATCTTTACACTGGATACCTGAAGGGTAAAAAGTGGAATTTGGTTCCTATCGACTGTGCTTACATTTGCACTCCTATATAATGGAGTCTATAGAGTATTTTACAAGCAACAGTGTCACTCAAGTAAGAAAACTCCTGAATACTGTTAAAAAGACACTAAAAATTGACACTACGTCAAGACATTTCACCCAAAGTCAAGAATGGAGTTTAATAGAAGAAGAAAAGGTTTGTGTGAAAGCTTGCCGTTATATATAGATATGAAACAACTGTGTGTCTGTGTGACCTCTGCCTGTTTATCTGTACATTTAAACTTTTTTTTTTTGTGTGTGTTTTTCAGGTGGCCAGTGTGATCGGATGCAGGTGGCATGTAACAGTCAGAAAGATCTACTGGACTGGCTGGACCTTCTCACCAAACACACACACACGTCGGCTGCTCACACACACTTGCACAAGCCTCAGTCCGTGTGTCACACAGTAAGTCACAATTAACCAGTTAGTCAGTTGATCTTCATCTACTTCATTGCCCTCATACAGTATCCGTCTCTCTTTCCTTTTCTGTTATCTATAACGTCTCCTCTGCTTTCCTAGTTGCCCTCTCAACCCGCCACTCCCTCCAGACACTCAGAGTCTCGTGGAGGGAGCATTGGACACACCTACCACACCCTTCCTCATCCCTCTTCATATGGGACGGCCCTCAGCAGCAGCCCGATGTGGGGGCCCCTGGAGCCACCGAGTACCCCTAAACCCTGGAGCCTGAGCTGCCTTCGCCCTGCACCTCCACTCCGGCCCTCGGCTGCTCTCTGCTTCAAGGAGGTGCTGCACACTGGCATTATAAAATGTGTTGCTCAAAGTGGGATCTGGGGACCTACAGGGTTCTTAACACTAGAAAGGCCAGCATTCCATTTACTCCTAAAACTGCAGAGCGGTTAATATTTAATATATTTTAATAATATTTTTTTTTTTAAACAATAAGTACGACTTCAAAGTCAGTTCATGGCTTTTAGGCTCTTTCATCACAGATCAAACACACACACACACACACACACACACACACACACACACACACACACACACACACACACACACAGGCTGTGACTGCCCGTGCTCCCGGTTGTAGACACTTCCATCTCGTATTGGTTGAGCTGACACTAAAGAACATGAATATTTATAATTACTTTAGCTAGTGCAGTAAGCTAACATTAGAAACTGCTACACGAGTTACGTCTAACTAGGATGTGTAACGTTATTGCTTGACTGTAACTGAGGCACCTGTCCCATCAGCGTCTGCTGCTGTGCTGCGATGATATGGGCAAGCTGGGCGCTCTTCGTCCTCAAATGAAGATTCCTCATCTGATGAAAATGACGGGTCATTGATCTGTCCGATCTGATTCTCTTTCACTCATGTCCAAGTCCAGCTTGCTCTCGCTTGTCATTAAGCAGCCGCCTTGTCAAAAGACATGTAAACAATACGCGTTGCTAGGCGACCCGCCGTGTTGTGAATGCTGAGCGCAGCAATATACAGTGCTGGTACAAATGACACGCTGGCGGTTTTAAGAATAAATGATCATATTTTCATTTTCTTTTTATACCACACCCCCCATAACTCACTAGATGATTCATAAACCAATTTCAGGAAAAGGCTTGGACTGAGAGATGAAGGGGTTTTATAATAACAGAGTTACATGCATTTAAAAATGCCAGATGGGTACATTTTTAACCGTGGGCCTTTCTAGTGTTAAGGGACGTTTTTAGGAAGACAGGGAACAGTTTGATTTTTTTTCTCCAAATTCTTTCCCTTGACCTTATCCCAAGCATTTATAGTTTTCTTATTCCTGGTAAATTGAAATTGGAGCTACATTCCTATTTTACATATGTCTGTGTCTTTGTTTGTAGGATATGAGTAAGAGTCCTAAGAACATGAAGAAGCTGCTCCCTAAGAGGAAGCCAGAGAGGAAACCTTCAGAAGAGGACTTAACTGTCAGAAAAAGTAAGTATCCAACTCAGCAAACTCAGCAACTGAGACACCCCACTTCGACGGTGAAGGGAAAATGTGCCCATAAACTGTTAAAAACGTGTTGGAAATGTTCTTTAAATGCCTTGGTGCAACATAACAGGTATCTCTATTGGCTCTACACAGGCTTTTGTTACTTTAAATTATCAAAAACATAAGGGCTCAATTTACAACTTACCAATTATGTTGGGTAATGGTAAATAATATAAATAATATAATATAAATCTGTCTGCTGTCAAGAACCAAACACTGCTGAAATAACTGCAATGTTTGCTGCAGTTACATTAGTCCATTAGCATTTGATTTATTCAACATTATCGGTTATAATAAACTTTAATTCAACTTGTAAAGTTTGCTTTAAATTTCACAGCAACTGGTCCATTCTAGGCACAGAATGAACACTTTCATATCCCCACCATCTCACCTGTCCTTCTGCCCTGTCCTTGTGTCTCAGGTACAGCAGCTCTAGAGGAGGACGCTCAGATACTGAAAGTGATTGAGGCCTACTGTACCAGCGCTAAGACACGACAGACGCTCAACTCCAGTGAGTAGACACACAAATCGGCATACTCATTCACTGCTAGCTGTCTTACTGATAACCACCAGTTTGTACTCTACTATCAGATCTAACAATATTTTTCTCTCTCTTCTCTTTTTATGTCTTCCATCCACTGCTCTGCTTTCCTCATCCTCCAAACACTGTTTTCCATGAACTACTTCATTCATCCTCCTTTTATTCTGAATGGTGTCTTACCTTTGTTTCCTTAAATCTAACATTTTATTTCTGGTTGCATTTGGTTCAAATCTCATATTTGTTTTTGATTTTTTAAATTACTGTTTACAACTACAATATGGTTTTTCCCAAACCCTCATCCTTTATCCATTATGGTTTATATCATCCCCCCCAACATTCAATTTGGTTTGTTGAAACCCCATCTACTGCTGGTTACTTTATTGTACAGCCTGGCAAGGAACTGACCTCATGCACAACCATGTACTCGCTGACACCAGCCTCACCGTCGCTGGTTTCCCCAGCAACCTGCCTTGTTCTGACCAGTCAGAGGACTCGGATTATGACAGTCTCTGGACCGCCCATAGTTACAGGACTGCCTCATTTTCTCGTAAGATATCGGTGTTGCAAACCACTGGCACGCCAGTGAACCAGCTAGCTTTCAACTAGGGATAGACGTATATATTTATATATCTTCCCAAACCTTTCACCTGCTGTGTGTCTTTGTGAATGAGCCTGCGGGCGTCCCCATGAGTATAGCTTCAGTAATCATATACCCCATAGTACAGTATATTTAATGGCTGGATGTGTGTTTGTTTTGATGTTAAAATGTATGTTTGTGTGCACATGTCATGTGTTTGTGCATCACGCAGGGTTAATAACTTACACTGTTGTCCCGGTTCAATCAGGCTCCAGCAGGAAGGATGTACAGATGTTGTTCCCAGAGGAGGAGAAGATTATAGTGGAGGAGACCAGGAGCAATGGACAAACAGTAGTGGAGGAGAGGTGAGAGAGGAGAGATGAAGGTGTGTCTTTATGTACAGCATACTTAATGTGCACTAAGGCAGATAAGTTAGGCTTTGATAGTGGTCCCACATAGTGATAATGATAGTGGGGACAAAGACCTGCTGCAGCAGTAAATAGAAGGATGAAAAGATACAATACAAATATAGAAAATGGTGGCTACTGAACACACAATAAGACAGCACACAGTAAGTGGAAACTTACCAAATATCAAATGAAAACCTGTAGGCATTCACTACATGTATGCAGGGGTGGCTGAGTGTCACAGTGAAATAAACATATTACATCAGTTTAACATGAGCTAAACAAGATAAAAACATACTATATACGAAATTTCAAAGAAGTCACAGAGACCCAAACCACGATATGAACATGAGAAGCGAGGATGATTCAGTCAGTGGTGTATCACTCTCAGTCAGTGTGTGTGTTACAGTAGAGCTATTCTGTTCCTGCAGGAGTCTGGTGGACACTGTGTACAGTCTGAAAGATGAGGTCCAGGGACTCAAACAGGTAAGTCTTCAGTTTACTTTTTTTTTTATTACTAACCCAGACTTGTCATTATCATCAGTTTCCTGTTTATATGTCCCACTTTATAGAGTTAAAACGTAGGTCCAACAACCCATAGAGGTATTGAAGGGGTTTCCAGAGGGTCCCCAGGAAGTTGCTATTAATGTGATCAAATACATATCTGCATTATCAATTAGGGATGCAAAATATATTGGTGGCTGATATATTATCCTTTGATAGATACTGTTGTTATTGTTGTACTAGTAATGGCATTTCTGCAAATAGTCGACAATGACATTGCTCATTGCCATAAGTGCATCAAAACCCACAAGTAAGAGACGCAGCCAAGCAATTTAACAAAACACCTGATAAACAAACACAACGTAACTTTGCAGATATATGATGCTATCAATTGCTATGCCCACAGTCAACTACTTTACACAGCCTTACAGAGCTCATATGGCTAAAAGTGGATTTTTATGCTAAAAACGAAAGCTAGCTGTATGTAAATGTTAAACCACATCTCTTAAAATGTGTTGGATTCTTAAGGACATAAAGGCAGAAGTCAGCGTGAATCCCTTCACATTAGCAAGACTAATGGTATTGGGATTCATATTAGTTATCAGCCCTAAAATTCCATATGGTTGCATCTCTTTCATTTATTTTTCTTGTGTGTACGTGTGTATATACTTAGAATCATGTGGTTAAGTGGATACAATAAGATCAAACTTTATTTATCCCGAGGGAAATTGTTGTGCAGCAGTTGCAGTACAAAGTGGAAAGAGTGCAAATAAAACAAAATATAAACAATAAAAGATTATCAACAAAGAGTTTAGTTTTTTTTAGCCACAATGACTGTCACTGCACAAGCTAGATACTTGTTTAAATAGTCCAAACAAAACATGATCTCATATCACCCCTCCACTTTTCCACTTGTTTTTCTTCCTTCCTTCTATTGTTTTCTCCTCTCTTTTCCTCCCATCTTTTTTTGTCTCACATCTCCAGGACAACAAGAGGATGAAGAGGACACTGGAGGAGGAGCAGCGAGCGAGGAAAGAGCTGGAGAGGATTGTCAGGAGAGTTCTGAAGAACATGAACGACCCAACCTGGGATGAGACTAACCTCTGAGATCAATATATGTGTGATCATCATGGACGAGACCAATTTCTGACTTTAAAGTGACCAAATGAACTATGAACTGTTGTTCAACCTGTGTGTGGACAAAAGCTGCCAATACTTCATTCAACATGTTGTCACCATTTTTACTTGCTTTGACCAGTGTACCAAACTGTGGACCAAGAGAAAATGTCTGCCAGCCATCAGCAAAGCCATCCCAACTGACCGTAAAGCTGTGAAGCCACATTAGCTGGTAGGCATGATGACATCACTTCCTGTCACTCCTTTACTTTTTCAAACAGCCTTCTTTGAAACACTGACAAACAAATCACTTTTCTCATCTACTTCTGTAATTATTTTTTTTGCATTAAGTATGACATTTAAAATGTAACCATTGCCAGCACAGTATTTGATTGACTGGCCTAGTGCATGAATAAGAATGCTACATGAGTTTATACCTTTCAGATAGACTGAAACTTTTTTTTTTACCACACTCTTCATTTTATTGGCAGCAATTTTATTGATTCTAACAAACTAAAAAATAAAGTTGGTTTATTTGTAATATGAAATGCAAAGTGTAGTAGGGCACTCAGTCATTACATTTTAAAGTAAACCTTTTACCAGCACTTACTGTATAAATGACAGGATGAGATTACATTTCTTTGTGTGGTGTAAAGATTACTGCAGGAACTAATCTAGTTTAATATTTTGCAGCAGACCACCATATTATTTTATGGATCCATTTCATTGCTTCATGGAATATGCAAATTTCTGCCAAGATTATTTTGATTAGTTTTACGAATATAATATTTTTTTGTACTTGACTACATTTTTAAACCCAGATGGATAAACTACAAGTCAGTTGTACCAGAGACATGGACAGAAACAGAGAAACTTGGTTCTGCTCTAACTGTTCTTTTACTTTTACATACAAAAGATTGTTTGGAGGCTAAAGCCTAAATATAAATTGACTTTTGACAATGATCTGCTTTAATTAACTGAAGGGCATATTAAAGAATGTGAGCTAATTAAATTAAAAACAACACATCTTAAAAAATGTGTTGTTGCTGGAAAACCATCTTGTAATTGTCAAAGGGAAGCTGGAGGAAGATTTTCTCAGGAATGAACTCGTCCATCTGGGAGTATTAGCCTCCAGCTCCAGATTCACTCATATTTTTGAATGTTGACAGTTTAGGAAACTTGATTTAGAATTGTGTTTTCAAATGTTTATGAATATGATGTACTGTGCAAAGCATTTGAAGTCCAGACACAAGGGTAGTATAGGCGTTTCTTTTACAGTAGATACAAATTAAATGAATAAAAAAACCTGGAAATAATGCAAATGACCTCAAAGCCCCACACCACAAATCCAGGCTACTATGGCTATATGCAAACATAGCACACGTAAAGGCAGCAGAGGCATGAACTTTATATTTGAAAATGCTAAATTTCACACTGCCTACAAATATCATTTTTCTTTGTCACTTGGAATAAGGTCCTTGGAGGTTTAATTGTGAAAAAGCCAGCTCTATGTACATGTTTCACCTGCAGTAGTCCTGGCATTGTTAAACACTTAAACACAGAAATCGTGACGTTGAGTTTTATATAGTATATGTTTAACTTTTTCGAAACTTGTGGACTGACTGTCAACTTTTTTGCTCCAGCTGTCAATAGTAACATGGTTAGAAGGATAAACTATAACTGTTTAATGAGATACAATCATATACTGCACTGAAATGATACTGAGGCATTGATTTGCATAGGGAAATAGTTCAGTGTAACACAGATACCATCAAAGTTAAAGAAAATATACACAGGGAGTCGGCTTGCTGCGCTTTCTGTTTCAAGACCAAAGTCCAAGCAATACAACACTGGAAAATGTTTTTTTATTATGATTTTTATGATGTCAATATGCAACTTGCTGTAGAATGGTTTCTTATTTTTATATTTGTGATTGTGTTTTTACCAACTGGTTTTGATTTGTAACACTACTTATTTTCTACTTGACCTGTTTTAATCACACTAAAGATGATTTGTACAGAAAAGCAGCATATTTCTCATGAACGTCAGGAGACGTGCCTTGGAATGAAGAACATTTCCTTTGCTAAAGTTATTAAGCATAAAAACTTACCCTACAACTGAAATATTATTGAAATTAGAAACCACACTAATGTAATACATGCCAATTATTGACTCTAACTTATGTATTTAACTGAGAGTGACTGATGTAAATGTATTGCAGATTCAAATGGTATGGTGATGAAGGTGATTACAGTAGTTGTTAGTATGACAACAATCATCCCCCCTCTATTTATTTCACCCATTTGTCTGTGAATAAAATGTTGAATCAAAGAGTTGAATTTCATGTCTCTATATCTCTCTGAAGCTAAAAAGCAATATAGTTACACCAATGTTAAGTGAAATGTATGAAAGGTGCTGAAACAGTTGAGGATTTAAGAGAATAGATAGATAGATAGATAGATAGATAGATAGATACTTTATTGATCCTCAAGGGGAATTTCAAGGTCCCAGTAGCTTACAGACATCACACACAACATTCACATACATCACAAAAAGGATGATAAAAAAGCAAATCCACATGAATAGCATGGACAATAAAATAAAAAATACTAAATAAAATAAAATAAAAAATAAAAAATCCACATGAATGTACTAAGGGATGTATAAGCATGAGATGCTTGCAGTGACAGGGCAGGAACTGACCCTGTGATTCAGTATGAGAGTGTGTGTCATGGTGGTAGTGCAAATAGGTCTAATAGTGCAAGGATAAAGTCTAGAGACCAGCATTAAATATGGACAATATAAGAGAATAATGTAAACATAGTAATATAAAAACTATAGCAGTGCAAGGATAAAGTTTAAAAAAGACAGCATTAAATATGGGCATAGGGCATTATAAGCATTAAGCATTAAATATGGGTATTATAAGGGAATAAAATAGACAGTAGGATAGACACAAATCAACAGTCAATATTAGAGGTTTGAAGTAATAGTGTTACAGCCATTGTTCAAGTATTAAGTTAGACCTCAGTCCATGCTGGGGGAAGGACGGAGCTAGGGGCTGTGCATATGGGCTAATATAGCCAGCGTAAGCAGTAAACAGTGGGCTTAGAATACATTGTGTTATTTAAATATAGAATACAATTCAACTTCAATATGGAAAACTGTATTTTCTTTACTTTTCTTTGTGTCTTATTAACCTGTCCCCATCTTTTACAGTTCCCTCAAATGAGTGAAACAGCGCCCCTGTGTTAGTGGTCAAAATAGGATATTACACTCTTGCCGAAATCTACGCCAGGTGAAAGTTTGCGTCCCTTGATTGAATAGTTAAGTAGCAAACAATCACACCCCTCTGTAAGGACTCTACGAAACTGTGAACGGAGACGTCGCTGGAAAAGAAACGTTGAAATGAATTGTTAACCACTTGCCATACTACAAACAACAGAAAGTCAACGACATCATTTGAAAGACGTAACCGGTAACGTTAGTTTTCAATTGGCAGTAACGTTAGCAGTAACGTGTTAGCTAACTAAGTTAGCTAGTTGTCCAGTGTTGCTAGCTAATGATGTAACATGCTAACTGTTACGCTAGCAGCGATACTGTCAACAAACAAACAAAATGATTGTCAAAGGAGAAGACTTCTGTCAACAAACAAACAAAAATGATTGTCAAAGGAGATTACTTCTGTCAACAAACAAAATGACTGTCAAAGGAGAAGACGTCTGTCAACAAACAAACAAAATGACTGTCAAAGCAGCAAGTTGCAGTTGGACATCAATGGACATCTCCATGAAATAAAGTAGACAACAAATGTAAGTCGGATAGCCTACACTGTCGTCTGTCTCTTTGCTCGCTAGTTTCTTTCCTGATGTTTAAATGTCCCGCTGTGGCTGCCTTTTTGTATTTCACTCCTTGCATTTTACTTGTTGATGTTTTGAAGGTTATTATGCCGCTGTGCATTTGAACAATGTGACATTTCTCCAGTTTTGCATTTGCAGTTGATTGAATGTGTGTAATGTGTGAATGGGCCTGTGCAGAAGGCCTGCTAGCTGCTTGTGAGGATTTCTTGGTTCTTGGTATGGTATTAAATCTCGGCTGAATAATGACTATTGAGCAAAGTAACTCTAGACCTTGTAGGCAGGGGCGGATCTAGAAAAATATTTATGGGGTGACGAGAGGGGGGCAGGACTTTTTGAGGGGTGGCAACATATGGCAGATGTGTGTGTATATATACTGAATTTAATCACAGTTTGATGATGAATAGTATGTACACACTACAAAAGGGCACAGGCTGCCATTTACAAACTCATACACACAAACTTAATCTCATGCAATCAATGTCTTGCATTTGAGGTTTCATGTGAAACAGTTCATATTAGGAATAAGTGACCATACAATGTGATCTCACTTAATAGGAGATAGAAGTATGATAGAAGTAAGGGGCATTATCACAGGAAAGGCATTAAGGTAAGACAGGTGATGAGGCAGATGTGTGAGAGGGGAAGCAAACTTTGTCAAAAGTTTTTGACTGTGTCAGAGAGGCAGCGTTGCAGGCAGCATTTGTACAAGAAGAAACTATACAAAGAAAAACTTACCCATGAAGATCTATGGACTGAGCTGTACTAAAGTGAGCATAAATACACTGGAAATAAATGGGTCACGGCACTCAAACAAGGTACTGGACATCGCTTTTATTGTTTACTCAGAACACACATTCTCCCCATTTGTCCCACAGTAACTTGAACAATTTTTTGACAGATAAGGTCTTTACTGAAAAAGTGATGCGAAATACAGTACAGTATATACAATATTCACAGCAGTTAAGGCGACATGAAAGGGACATTTCATGCATGTAAATATGAGCTACTGTATCAACAAATCAACAAAAAGGCTCACAGAGTTACAAAGGGTATGTTACATCAAAATCTCCACAAACCTGAAAAGAAGTCACATAAAAATACATTTTGCTCCCAGTCTGAAAAAATACAAAAACATTTTGTGAGTTGGTTCATACAGGCCGTTTCTGGACAATTTTATAACTGTATATACAAAAGAAGAAACATTGAAAACAACAATAACAACACTGCGTCATGTTCAGCAGGATTTACACCAGTGTCACATTTTAAATTTCTTTTTAAATTTTGTTTCTCACACTTTTGGTTTTATTAAAGGTTCTCAGTTGCCAAAACAAAGATATAAACACAGAAATGTAAAGTACAGATTCTGTTGAGATCATCATTTTAACAGCTTTGTAAAGGCTCACCAGTGAGCATAACATGAAGTTGTTATGCCTATAACAGCTGAATGTGGCGATTTCCATGTTGCTCAGCAAAACGCTTCACAAATAGTATCTAGATCTAATGCCCTTGTGCATTTTGATTCAATGCTGAGTACAGCCAAACTCGATAGTCTCTTTTCTGTCATAGTTGACCGCAAATAAGTCTTTATGAGCCTGAGAGATGAAAAACTTTGTTCACAGGATGCACTGCTCACAGCTAAAACAACCGCAATTTTACACAACCTGAACAACTCATAAAACACATCCTGGTATGGGTCCAAAAACTGAGTGAACTCCATTAGAGTGGTAGGACTCGCCTTTTCCCCCTTTTGTCTTTCTAGTACTCTCCTTGTCTGATGTAAATCGTTTTTGAGATCGTCAATATTTGAATCATAAGCTTCAGCCAATAACAGAACAGCCTCCTCTCTCAGAAAAGTTGGACTTGACAGATTTAGTGCCTGGACACCCTGCATAATGTTACAATTTGTGTTAGAAAATCTTCTTCCTATTTCTCCAATCATGTTATCCAGAACTGGATAGTACACAGAGACACAAAAAGTGTGTTTGCTATCTTGAACGACATGCTGTCCCAAGGTGGAGTGGATGACAGTATCCTGAAGCACCTTTGCTGTCTGTCTTGGCCTCTTTGGTTTTCGCTGAGTTGTATCAATGTTACTTCGTTGACATAAATCAAGTGTTTCACTCCACATTTCCTCAAAGAGGCTTGACTACGGTACTGGACCAGTGTCTCTTTAAGTGCTTCAATAAGTTCAACAGCCTTAGCATAGTCCACTGTTTTAGACTGGAACATGTCTGATAAAAATTATCACTTGGAGTCACTCAGGACCTTTCTGAACAGAACAAGAGATCCAGCAAATTTGAGCCAATATCCCTCTTGCTTCTACAGCTCTTTGTGGATGGTTCTCGGATGCAATCTCTTCAAGCACCTGTACTATTGCAGGCAACCTGTCCATAACATTGTGACATGCTATGTGCCTACAGGCCCAACGTGTATCACTTAGCTGTTGGAGTTCCCTTGGTGCACCATCAAACATCTCCCGCTGCACTTCCAGCCATTTATGTACATAAGACCCAGACATGAATACATACAGTCGTTCCAATAATGAGAAGAAGTTTCCTGCATCTGCAACATTTTTTACAGCGTCTACTATAACTAAGTTCAAGCAGTGTGCACTACAGTGAACATAGAAGGCATGTTTGGCTACTTCTTTTATTTTTGCTTGAACACCTGCTTTTGCATCCAGGTGTTCTGCCACTTCAAACTCCAGAAAGCTTTCATGAACCACACCATTGTAAAAATATCTCAGAACAAATGACATTTGCTCTTTTTTCTTAACATCTTTAGTTTCATCAACAATAACTGAAAACTACTTGCTCGTTTTAACTTCCTGGATGATTTCTTCTTTGACCATTGCAGCCAAGCACTCAAGTATTTCATTCTAAATTGTTTTACTCAAGCATTTTTAGGGCTGTAATCTCGACTAGACTAGTCGATTTATTGGTCGATACGTTTTTTTTTAAATTATTTTTTGCCGTGTTAATTTCATCAGGTGGAAAGCACTAATTGCTAACGGGGGTGTTTTCAGAGCACCCCGGTTTCACAGGTACCAGTCTGTCTTCAGAACACCCCCCTTGTTTTCACTTTTTGGATCAGCCCAACCCACTGGAGACCGAATGAAGAAAGTACTAGAAGGCCTTGGTCTGGTGGTTGGCTGAATATTTATTTAATCGTGAGCGTTTAATTTATAGTCAGTCCTCCTCTACCATGTCAAAGACATCGGCAGTGTGGCAGCATTTTACAAAAATCGATAATGGAAAAAAAGTCGAATGCAAAGTTTGCAAGCAACAGTTTACATATCACAGCTCAACTACAAACATGGCATATCACCTAAAAACAGTAAGCTAACTTTTTTGCGTTAGGTTGCCCCGTCTGTTTTGAGTAGGCTATATGAACATATCAGAATTGGCATATTCTAATGTTTTAGTCTAATAATCATTTTATAACTGCAGGCACACCGGCCTGCAACTACGGTAGCATCCCCCAGGGTTAGCCGCGAAGCTGAGCTCCTGTGTTCAGCCTCGCTCTGTGCAAGGACATGCACAGAGTTTGCCACCCCATGTCACCCCGGTAGATCCGGCCCTGCTTTTAGGCGATACTGTACAATGTGTACCATGCATACAGATAAGAGCAAGTACGTCATATATTTGATACATGCATTGATACTTTTTGTTGTGAACAAGAAGTTTTAGATATTTGAATGTTTAGTCATTATTAAGTACTGATCTGTACCTGTATCAAAGTATACGCTTTGTAGTACCGGCCTACTATATATCTTTGCATAAGAGACTTGTAAGTCACACATCTATGATATGTGCATTATTTTTTGATGGACGAACATCAACCTGTTGTTTCAAAGTTCTTCTGCTAAAATGAGCGCTTTGTGTTAATAGTTAATTTAACTGACCCCAGTCTGGCCCCTGTTGTTTAAATGGGCCAGAACCACCACTCAGTGGCAATACTTATTATTATAAAGTATAAAAAACACAATATACAAAATGTATTTGAGTAATGTGGCTAAACACCTAGTATTAGCCTTTTTAAACCCTGCAGAATTGTGATGTGTATGACTTGCGGTGTTTCTGTATTTGCTTGGGTTTTATTCAGTATTTCTTTATTCTATGTAGGTTTGTTGCAGAACTTTCTAAATGCTATGCATGTGTTGTCATATTGGTGAAGATGCGGTTTTTGTTGAGCTCTCTCAGTCATACTGATGAGCCAGTTGGTATTTTCTTACCTGTGTGAAAATGATCTAGAAGTCAGGCTAAGGAGGTGATATGGAGAGTGTAGTGAGGAACAAGGAGCTGAGGAAAAGAGGGAACTCTTGGTTGCATACTTAAAATGAATTACCTGTTTTGCACGGCCAGAATAGGAAAGAACAGCAAGGTAAAAGTTGTTGACTTTGAAGTCCTCCAGTAGCCTATTGTCTGCAGCTCCTTATCTTACTGGCCACTGTTGTCGAGTGCAGTTCTTGTAGCTGCTTCGTAGGTCCAATACGGCTGTAGGAAAGGGACCAGTAAACAGTGAGGCTTCTGTCTGTTTGAGAAGAAAATATAAATAGGGATGTTAAAACTCTCAACCACTGAGATTCACTTACAAGCATGTGATTATGTTTTATGGATTTACAGTGACATTTAGGTACAGTATTAGACATGACTTACAGTACCCTTTTATATTCACATTTGACATAATTTCAGCAAGGTACAGGAAGGCCATGATGCAGGCTATTGATGTCAGTGTGTAGGACACCAAGACAGAAAGTGGATATTTTATTAGGGATGCACCGAACCGACTTTTTCAGTCCCGATATCGATACCAGGGCTTTGTGTATCTGTCGATACCCGATACCGATCCGATACTGTTGTTGAATTAATAATACACTGTATACCTTTTGCACCTTATACCTTCCTTCCATCATGTGGAAGAGACTAATGGCACCAGACTTTCCTAACTAAACATTACTTTCCTAACTAAGACAAAATAACATAGATGTAATGTATTGAATTCTTATTTATTTATTTAAAAAACAATTGCATTCAAATCGAAAATATAATGTAATCAAACTTCTTAAAATGAATTTAAATAAATAACAATAATGGGCCTTTATATAGGTTTATAATGGCTTATTCTACTGTCAGGAGTACATTGAATATCACAAAAACATTTTAATGTCATGTTTACTAAAAGCTTTGATTACTCAAGGGTTTACTTGGCTCATCAACATACAATAACGTTATATGAAGGAGAATCCATGAAACAGTTACAGAATCTAAACTATTTTTTTTTCTGCAAACTGCAACGTAGTAAAATAAACTCAAATCGAATGAATACACATACAAACAACTTTAACATTGTTTCCCTTTCAAAACAAAATAGTTGTAAGCTAGTTGTATAAACACTACCTTGGCCACAGGTAAGTTATGTTGTAGTGTGGTTGTAGTGGGCGACTGAACGTAGCTCCGCTGTCAGCCTCCTTTGCTGTTTGAATAATGTTTGTAGGTTGGACGTATTTCAGCGAGGCAAGGCATCTTAAATCCAGTGTTTTAATCATTGCTCTGAACCCGTCTTTCTCAACGGTCTGTAGCGGGACCGTAGTTGGATTGCGTTCATAATGTTGCTCTGCTGCATGCTTGAAGTGACATGTCTTTAACGTTAGCACTGTAACGTCAGCACGGTAACGTTAGCACGGCCGAGTAACGTTAGAGCGACGGGCAACAACAGTGGCTAAATTATGTCAGATTTTTTAGAAACTAAAAACCTTGCAACAACAGACGGCTCCTCTCTTAAGCATACGTTGTTCTGGTGTATCTCCGGTCTTTCTTCATCCTCTAACTTTCTTCTCTGTTCTTGAATGTGCAGTAGTGACCGGAGCCTCTCCCAGCTTAACAGACTGTTATGCTACCTGGCTAGCTAGCAGCTAAAATGTTACCCAACATGCCGTTCGGCGGTGTAGCTACATTTGTAAATGTAAAATTATTAGTGTTAGAAACTGTTTAAGTCACAAATTGTTATGTGCTATGGTGTTTTCTCCTTTTAAAGAAAGTTAGTTATGGGTAGGGCTGTAATCAACCAAAGAAAATCTTGGTCGACTGAAGTCCTGAAATTTCGACTAAAAAATCAATTTAATTATAAATAAACATAAAAAACTAGTAGGCTATTTGCAGTATATTAAATCGTTTTTTAACCTAATTATTTTGCACTGAAATGACACACTCGAGTCTGTCTGTCTGTCAGCTCTGACAGCGTTGCATCATGTGCACCTGCGCAATATCATAGCCTATGATTTCCGAAAATAGTACTATGTCAACTAGTGATATCAGCACAACAACTGTTGAGGAATATGCAACATAATACTACACAATAATATACAATAAGACAATTGTTTTTGTCATATGTTATAATAACTGACAGACACTATCATTTCAGCAGCTCTGTGCATGTCCTTGCACAGAGCGAGGCTGAACATAGGAGCTCAGCTTCGCGGCTAACCCTGGGGGATGCTACCGTAGTTGCGTTTTTAGGTGATATGCCATGTTTGTAGTTGAGTTGTGATATGCAAACTGTTGCTTGCAAACTTTGCATTCGACTTTTTTTCCATTATCTATTTTTATAAAATGCTGCCACACTGCCGATGTCTTTGACATGGTAGACGAAATTAAACAAATAAATGAAACGCTCACGATTAAATAAATATTCAGCAAACCACCAGACCAAGGCCTTCTAGTATCGACCAATAAATCGACTAGTCGACTGGGAGATTACAGCCCTAGTTGTGGGTTATTAATTGTTGTGTTATAAAGTTACGACCATGAGTGAGAAGGGTACGCAGTTAACAGGGGTCCCAGTGCTGCAACGGAGAAAAAAAAAAAAAAGAAAAAAAATTGATCGGCCCGTGGATCTGTTAATTTTTCCGATCCCCGATCCAGCTATTTTGTCAATGTCGGGGCCGATATCCGATCTTAATATCGGATCGGTGCACCCCTATATTTTATATGACAGTGTTTCAGCCAACTGCCGTATGTTGGAGATGAGACACCTATTGTACACATGTACAGTAGTAATTGTAAAGCCTCTATTAAGGTTTTATATATATATATATTTTTTAATCTGATCTCCACACATACATTTGTGATGTTTCACAATGCATTACTGACAGTTTGATGGCTTCCATGTTAGATGTCTGCTATCAATGCAATCAATATCATCACATGGCTAAATTGCCTACAGGTTTTGGCAGGACACCAGTGAAAAGCATTATTCCCATAACAACAGAGGAGAAAGGAGTCTTTGTGGAGTTGTCCTTACTAAATTGACAAGGCCTTTTACAGCCTTTGATACAGGGCTGGCTGCCTTACACAATGGAAGGCCTATAAATTTGCAGATGTCGTCTGGAAAGCTCAAATGTCAACGCTTTTCACAACGGCACCAGGGCCCTGCAAGAGGAATAATTGATTGATTCACCTTTTGTCTAGAGCCAAATATTCATCCAGGAGGACAAAAACAGGAGGCAAAGCAAAAGATGAAAGAGCATCTTCTACAGTCAACGTTTGAGGCTATTCATCTTTTTTCTAAGAATAATAGTTTTTTTCCTCCATATTTTGCTGTGTACAGTACCTCTTGTTTTAACTTTTGTGATAAAAGATTGTACTAGTTACACAGCTATATCTGTACCACAACCATAAGCTATTGTAGCACCAAAACCACTGAGTGTACTGTATTGAGCAAGGGTGTGTTTTATTTCTTATTCATTCAACTTTTCATTTGTGAGAGCGTATTTCTTCGTTACAAAATCTGGGATACGTGTGTGCTTGGACTAAAGAGTGGGAAAGCGTTGGGGGGTTTAGCATCTGGCCTGCTAGATGGGAGGATATCTCTTCAACCACCAAAACCAAGTAAATCTTTGCTTCATTTATCATTTGTGATAGCTGAAAATATAAACTTCTGTTTCTGGGAAATGCACCTGAGTAGGGTGTAACATTTTTGACCTAAAAGAAAGTATAAAGCAAAGTTTGAGTTGCGTCTAGTCCATCCACAGAGGAATTTTGGCACATATTTTTAAACACAGTGATTTAATGACATTTATAAAATGTAAAAGTACTTACGTTAAGATCAGCCCCAGATCTGAGAAGCAATCATGAATTCTGCCAGCATCTCTACACACTCCTAGAGGTCTGCAAAATTGTAATTGTGAAATGGACACACACACACACACACACACACACACACACGCACACACACACACACACACACACACACACACGCACACACGCACACACGCACACACGCGCACACACACACACACACACACACACCCACACACACTATTGACAGCCCCATTGTAGATTAAATGACAGTGAGTCACTGGAGTTGTATTGTTTTTGGCAGTGAACCCCAACAGGTGTCTCTGTTTTGTGAAGGGTACTCCACAGCACACACACATCCAAACTCCTCTGGAGCTGTACAGTACCTTTTTGTCTCTTCACTGAGTTCAATAGCTAGTGATAATTTAGATTTGACTTGTATTGTTGCATTGTGGCTCCCTCGTCTTCTCTCTCTCTTTCCCTTCAAAGCCTAGCCATGGATTTTCAGCCTCTGCAATTTTCCTCTCCAATAGCAGAAAAGAGCAAAAGAAAGCGATGACAAAGACAACACAGGACTCCTCTCTTCCCTGGCCCCTGTTATTGTACAAAATAGCCAAGCAATAGTTGTTTTTGTCATTGGTCCTAAAAGCCCATTTGACGTCGGCACTGAAAAGAAAGTAATAAAGAAACCTTTTCAGTTTCGTTGAATGAGCGAGAGAAGAAGGAATGAATCCCTTTGGGATGTTGCGCCCAGAGAGGCCTTTTTATTGTCTTTGCTCTGGTAATCAAATGGAGCTGAAATGAAAATGGAGTTTTCTATGAAAATAGGGGCCTTTGTTGGCTTTGGAAGGCTAGTAATTCATAAACAATAAGCCGGCTCCTTTTGTTTGGGTTATAATATATTCCTGCTGCTCTGAAAGAGGTCTCTCTACGCACGTGCACGCACATGCGCACGCACACACACACACACACATTGAAGCCAGGGTAAAAGCCAAGGCGAGGCAGCAATGGAAGAGAGAATATAAAAGGAGGCAGAGAGGCAGGCTTTCCATTCATCCTCCTGCCTGAGAGATGGCAGGATGCTCGACTCCTCAACTCTCCATCCTTCACCTCTCTTTTTCTGTCCTCTTCATCAACCTCTTCCTCTCTGTTATGACATCCTCTCACATCTCTTAGTCTTTTTTCCCTGCAAAAGTCAAACTTCAATGATGATGTTTTCGCCAGCCAACAGGTGTGTATGGATTACTTTTCCCTTTTTCCGAGGAAAGGAAGGAGTTCTCCTTCATTCAGAAGATTATGGATTATATGAAATGATCAAAGCACCTCTGATTTACCTTTTTTTTCTCATGCCATCTCTGGTTTTTGAATTTGCTACTAAATATTGGAGGATGAGAAGAAAATGAAGACAGAGGAAGACAAGTGATGCAGGTCGTGAGAAAACTTGCAACATCAGCAGGATGATGGGATGACACCAAAGTCTCACTGAGACATGGGACATTTTACTGTTCTAACTTCAGTGAAGCAACACTTCAGTATGTGGAGAGTAATTTGTCTGCACAGCTTAACCCAGAGAGAGGACAACAATATGGATGTTTTGCACCCAATACAATGACAGCTGATATTACTGGATTTTATGGACGTTTATGTCATCGAATGGGACAATTTACAGTACATGCCTGTACTACATAAAAAAAGGAATATAACTTAATATTTACACCTAAATGATGTGCTAATGACAGGATCTCCGAACAACATCATCTCCTCCTGCTGTCTGGAAATCAACTTGGTGAATGTGTAGACACAACCTCCATCAGAAGACACTGAACCACTTGTACTGTCATACTTTGCACCCTCTGGAACAAATGAACTTTGCGGATTAGAACTGTGGACATTTAAATGCAAAGATATATGGATTTTTACATAAATATGGATTTGGATTCAGCCAGTATGATGTAAGTGCAGCATTTTGCTTATTTCATGCTGTATACTTTATACAGGATTATATTTCATCATTTTACTTTCAGTCTTTTGTACCCAGAGAGAGTGAAAGAGAGACTCTTTTTCTTCAGTTGTCCACTATGGAAAGTGAAATGTCTTTAAGCTGAGATGATCACAAAAATGTTGGTTGCCAAATGCAAATTCCATGGGACCACGGACATTTTTATTTTAACCTTGGCAAAAAAAACAAGCGTTATTGTTCGAGTTCATCATGGTTCATCATCTGTGTCCCATGATGAACTCCAACAATACTGCTTGTTTTGTTTTAGCAGATCTACGTGCAGCTATTTGCTTCCTCACGGAGCCACTCTTCAGGCATGTGACATATGGTGCTATGTGGGCGTGTCTTTGAATGAGTTGGCAGGGGGGCAGTTAGACCCTTATTAATACAGAACTTATGGCAAAGACAGTTTCTCTGCTGCCTCCACCCCTCTCATAATCTAACTTCTCACAGAAAATACAAAGCTACATATTTCTAACTTTTTAGTAGTTTGCTTTATTTACAACATAAGCTCCTGCAGCATTATAGCCAACAGAGGAAGCTTAATCCACACAGACAGAAAAATAAACCAGACGGGCCTCTTCCAGGGGTTGATGAGAGACTCTGAACTCTAAGTCAGTAAACAAGGAATAAACAGCAATGGGAGGATACCTTGAACTATGCTATCTTTCAATTTTCCTGCAAGTTTACATTATTACCCACATGCCTTTCTAAGTCAAGTAAAGTCACAGCCTGGTGAATGGGAAAGATACAGAGGGAGAGACCACTACAAAATATTTACTGAACAAAAAATGTTCAAGTTTTAAGTTAATAAATCCAAAAATAAAAAACTGCATGGCTGAGTGAAATGGACAATTTAAATGTAAGGGTAGAAATATAAAACTAAACCAAGGGTGAAAGTGCTCTAATAGCACTAATATTACAGCAGCATGGGTAATGATGACACAGACTTTGAACTTAATAAGAGTATTTATAATGTTCCTGGGTTGTTTTTACTGTAACTTTACTAAAATTAGGCCTAACAAACTTACACTCCTTGTCCTTTTTAATTAGAATTAATTAATTAATTTGTCATTCATGGTCTGCTTTACATGGCATTGGCACTAACAATGGGCTAGTTACTGTTACAAGTGCAGCTGTACTCAGTTATATCAGTTGGTCGAGCAGGTCATCTTTTTTACCTTATTCTGTGAAGACTTGACCGAATCAATGGCATTTCATAATCAAGCCACAACTGTAGTGATAATGTATCAAAGTGCTACTACTTGTAATTTATGTTAGAAAAGGATGCATTTATGTGATAGTGATGTGATAGTATTTATGCCTGACAAATCAAAAAAGCTTTCTGTCAGTTTCTCTTTCTGAATCTTTCTACTAGAAGACTGATGATCAGAGGCTGAATGGGGTGAACGTACAAACTTTCTCTATGTTTTGCTGTTGCATTGTTAGAAAAAAAATGTGTTTGATACCTCTGACAGTCTGGTATCCTGCGGAACACTTGAGTTAAAGTTATGTTTTCTGCATCATGATGAGAAAGTCAGCTACGGAACTGGCTCTATATATATTTTTATTGGCTTAGTTTTGGTGTTTGTTATAAAATTGTTATGAAACAGTTTATAAGAGCATGTTGGTTGATGTGCCCAGCTGTGGTCCCATTTAATGGCTGGTTCTGCTTGTGGTGGAAATGTTCTAGACGTTATCGTCTGGTTACAAAAGGTATGATGTTCAACAAAGGGCCACTTACTGTAATTGCTGCATCTCTACAATCCTTTGCCATTCCTTATTCTAGCCTCATTTAAGTAGCCTACATAATAACTTGCTTTTTCAAATGGTTGTATGTCTGTCTGACATTCGCTACTTGGGAAAACAGCAATTTACTTACGTAAGAGAAGAGCGATATATATATATATATATATCTGAAACCTTAGATATCCTGATGGCTTCTGTCTCATGTTTTCTTCTGCAACCATCTTTGAGGTCACTGCAGGTCATTGATTTAAAGCAGCCAGTTTGATGTTCTTCTGTGCAACATCATAATTTCATGATGAAAAACAGGCTTTCTTCATCTTTTTCTTTCTCCAATCGGTGTCTGTTTTATGATGCTGCATTTTAGTCATTCTGTTTTTGACTTCTTTTAGTAAATCAAGTATCAGAATAACATAGCTGATATGTAGTTCATCGTTTCTCCATCAGGACTGAGTTCCTGCTGGTGGAGGTCTTCTCTGTTCAGCTCTGCTCATGTGTTTATTTCAAATGCACCTGAATCTTAAAACACATCCTTTCCTGTGGAAGTTTTAACGACTGTTGTGACAGTCTTAAAACACTTTATTTCTCTAGGATGTTACTCTCTTATGTACAATGATGCATGGTAGTTTTGCTGCAATCTTATACATCAAACAGCATAACTTTGGTCCTCAGTGACAAAGGTTTGAGTCTTAAATGCCTTTTGAGTGAAGAATATACATCATCTGTTGCTAAAGTGGGAGACAGAACTTGCAAGACACTGTCTGGTGGAAGCTTTAGATGCAGTTTGCTGATACATATGGACTTATTAGATCATTTAAAGTCATGTATTAGCCTATACTGTCTTCAGTGGTAATAGTAAATAAAATCCTAGATGAAAACGAATGGATAGAACAAATTGATTTGACTCACGTTAATGATGTGCTTGTAAAGATGAAGAGGAAATGCTGCAGTCCCGATTTAACCACTGGATGGCAGCACAGTCTAACAAACAGAAACTCAGCAATATTGGTGCCACCATGCAAGTCACAATTGACTTTCATCTTCACTTCTCTTAGTGGCTGACAGGTTATTCCACAGATCATCTTTCTTGATTTAATCCGATGCATTTAAATGAAATTCACAAGTATGATTTAGTTATCTTGTACATGACAACATAGTTCTTTGCCTACTTCAGTAGCTCGTGCCTTTGACTGCAGTGAAGAATTAAGTCACCTTTTTGTGGCCGACGCACTAATTTAACAAAATACTACCCGTGAAAATGTCATAAACCTTAAATATAACTACTTATGAACCATTTTCTGCAAATTGACAGTTGGGCAAAACCATCAGCAGTGCAGGCATAAATACAGTTAAATAAATGACTGTTACTCATCTGTAAGGGGTCTGGTCTCCATAGTTGATCTTACACCTGTAATTTAGAAAACCAAAACACTTCATTATAGTACTCCAAGTTTCATCTGATCCAGATAACTTGCCTTGAGAAAGTGATGGGCGTAAAGTACATGAAGGGCAGGATAACTCTCTGGAGTCCTCTTTTCTCTAGTGTAGAAACTCTCCACTAGAGGGAGCTTGATATCCACCTTAAAACTGTTGATTTAAACCTCGGAGAGGCCACTGAAGCCTTGACAACTATAGTCCCCTGTGGAATTAAACTCTTGACTCCAGACACTAACTGACCTTTTTCCCAAAAAATCAAAGCCTACTGATTTGTCTCATGTGATTATCTGTCCCACTTTACTGTATCAGTTGTTGTTTGTCTAACAGGCAGTGCAATGTGGGAAACAGCTGAAGGACTAATAATGTCACATCAGGAGGATGTGTGATATATGAGAAACAGCTATACTACCAAAATACTACTTTCACTTGCTGTAGTTTAATAATTAAATTAACCGTAGTTTGATATTTAATTTGAGAAAAGAATTCCTTTTCATGTGGCTATGAAAGATCACATTTGATTGGTTTAAAAGTATGTTTTAAGCTTTAACTGATATGTGCTGGGCCCAGGCTGCATGCCTAGTGGCACTCATGACTCTTTCCAGGACAAGCCTGGGCCCTGTGTATTCAATTCTTCGTCAATCAATGTTGTGATAGGTAATAGAAAAAGAATGGTGAATCCGCTAAGTAAGAAAAAGAAGCACTTAACTGCCAACTTAGCAAATTTAGCATCCATTCCTCATCAGCCACAGCCTGTCCCAAAAAACGAGACCGATAATTATTTTAACACACTAACATTAGCCTTACTAAACGTCAGGTCTTTGGCGGGTAAATCATTTTTAATCAATGATTTTAAGCACAATCTTGACCTTATGTTTTTAACTGAAACCTGGTTAGACTATAACAACAGTGATGCTGTTCTTATAGAGCCTAACTTCAATTTTATGAGTGAGAATAGAGTGAATAAGAAAGGAGGTAGAGTCGCCATTTTGTTTAATGACTCGTTCCAATGTACTCAAATATCTTATGGAAACTTTGCTTCTTTTGAATATGTGGCTCTTCAGCTAAGGGCCCAGTCTCAACCTATATTTCTAATTATCTACAGGCCACCTAAATACTGTGCATCCTTCTTTGACGACTTTAGTGAACTGCTGTCTATAATCTGTATTAACTTTGACTGTGTAGTTATTGCTGGTGATTTCAACATTCATGTTGACAACCCCCAGGATAGAGGGACCAAAGAACTGTGTTGTATTTTTGAGAACTATGGACTGACTCAGCATGTGACAGAGCCCACACACAACAAGGGGCACACTCTGGACTTGATTATCTCGAAGGGTTTGAACATTTCCAAGGTTGTGGTGACTGATGCTGCTCTCTCTGATCATTCCTGTGTTTTCTTTAATGGCACTATCTCTCTGCACGAAAGTGTCCAAAAAATGGTATATCACTGACAACACCAGTGAAACATTCATTCAGCTTTTCTCGTCCACACCCACCCTCTCAGGGGTCTCAGTCACTGAGCTTGTAGACAATTTCAATTGTAAAATTACAAATGTTATTGATGCCATTGCTCCCATTAAGGTAAAAACTGTCTCTGATAAGACAAGATCTCCATGAAGAAATGAAGAACAGAAAAAAGAGTGTCAAACGCAGGTGGCGAGAAACTAATCTCCAGGTCCACTACAACACCTATAAAGAGAGACTTCGCATTTATAATTGGAAACTGACAACCTGATCTGATTTATAAATTCTGATTGAATTTTGGCTAATTTTGACATAAAGATATGATAACCTGATACTTCAAAATGTCCACAAACCTTTTTTTAACCAAGTAACAAGGCCTACAAACCCCATACATCAATGCTCTTATTTCCTCAAAGTGCATCAACCTAGAGAATGATATTAATTAAGAAATGTTCTCACCGTAGTGGTGGTAACTTTCTTTTTTTAATTCTACAATTTGCAGTAACTAAACTGCTGTAAGATATGAATCGTGGTTTCTGGACTGTAAACGCAGAAATATCCTGAACTGCATGGGACTGCATGTTTTTCCAGAAGTGGAGAGAATAAAATATGAATATGCAGATATTACTTCCTCACACTATGTGGGCATTATGCCATTTCTTCAGCTGTTATTTAGACTAAACTGTACCATAATGGCCAAACAAGCTTGAGTGGAATAAAGACTGCCATTATGTGAGCTCAGAGTCTCGACCTGTTGATGCGGCATAGCTTCACTTTTCAAATGTGAATAGATAGTTCCATTGTGTTTTTCACTCCTTACAGAGACTAGGGTTAACTGGGTGTAAAGACGGGAGGAGAAAAAACAAGATGCTAGATTGGGCTGTTGCCCAAGATGTTGCAGGGAAAGTCTGAGCTGTGACTCCATTTATGTGGCGGTAAACTCAACAATAGTTTTGCATTATTAACCTTTTGCAGTTAGAACTCGTTAGATTAGCTATCGAGAAAATCACTGCACTATAGAAATGTTTACTTGTAACATCATCTCCATTTAGTTATAGCAGATCAGAAACAAAAAACATCAAAACTAGAAGATAAGTTAATGCAAGTTTTATTCAAATTCAATTGAAGGATGATGAAAGTTTTTGTAGAATAAAGCTACATGGTAAGACTTTAGTTTTAAATTTTGACAACAGTTAATCCAATAAACTATTATCCCACACCTGAAGGCCTTCAATGGCCAATGACAAAAAATAATGAAAAAATACATAATAAGGACATAATGTATTAAAAGCTGTTGCATCTTTCTGTCCAAATACAAGGTATGGAATTTTTGTGTTGCGGTCAAGCCAGCCAACAAAAGTTAGTACTTTTGCATTCAACTGTGCACCAGAATCATCAACAATAGTAAAATTGGTTGTACAGGAATAAATCACGTTAGAGCCTGCGTCGTTATACACTGAATATAAAAAAGATTCACTCTTGAGTCTATGTTCCTACAGGTGCAAGTTTATTATCGCCACTCCGCATTCCTTGCTCTGCTTCACTTGGTTTATACTTACTGCTGACTTTAAGGCTTAAAATGGCCGTGCTCCAACATATATCACTGATTTGTCGACCCTTAATGTGCTTGGTTGATGGGGCTCTGCTGGTTATTCTTAGGTCTCGGCTGGTGACTAATAGTGCATTTGCAGTTAAAGTCCCTATACTAGGGATGTAACGATGCATTGTGAATCGGTTAACAATCGATTTAAATGTGTAAAGATTTCAACCTGTTGAGATAAAAAATTAATCGGGATGCAATTTTTAAACAGCCCAGGGCGTGACGCTAGCTAACATTACACAGCAAGTAACGTTAGCTTGCTGTTAGCTAGTAATGTTAGCTGGCTTAAACGCAGTAAAAATATTGACAGCTAAACGGTGTTAAGTGTGGCTGTGTTTCTCTGGAAAGAATTCCAATACAGGGACGTACAACAGTCTGCAGCTAAAGACACAGAGACGGGACGTGTGCTGCGTTTGAGTACGGCTCCGTTGCATTCAGTGTTGTTGTAAAATACCCTTCTGCCATCTAGTGTTTCTTCTTTTTGTTGTTTAACAGCAAATGCATGGAAATAAAAGTTGTTCTTATAGCACAGGCATTTCCCCAGTGTGGGATTAATAAAGTCTATCTTATCTTGTTATTATTACATTACAATAAAGAAGCCTTTTCTTTAACTTTTAATTTTTTGTCATTTAAGATAACATACTATTTTTAGTTGCACTTTTGATAAGAGGACACATCTGCTGTTTTGCAGTTTATGTAAATAAAGGAATATGTTTCAGTCATTTCATTCTGTTGAAAAAAATTGTGAGAAAAACGTATTGTGAACTTCGTAACTTCGAAAATCGTGAATCGTATCAAATTGTGAGTTGAGTGTATCGTTACATCCCTACCCTAGTGTGGCTATCACCAGACCAAGCTCAATCTTGCTCAAAACAGATTGAACATTAGTCTGGGGAGTCTGCTCTGGATTTTCTACTGCACAAGAGGCGTGATCAACGAGCATAGTTCAAATGACTCTGTACGCAATTGGATAGTCCTTCAACCAATCAGACCAATGATCCGGGTGACGTAGCAGCAACAGCGGCATCAACGGGTTGCTGCGCTTTGGTGCCCGCCATGTTGAATGTAAACAAAAAGCTGCTTGGTCGCTTTTCTATCATCATCGTGTTAAACCTGCTAATAGCGCGCCAGGTGGATAAGCCAGTTTGTGATTGGTCCCCACAGATTTGTAACGGAAGCAGGATAGAAAAATGTACAGGTTTCCAGCCTGAGCTGCAGGGCGAAATCAAATTGCCGGCAGGTTGGGCTGGGTTTACCCAGTCTATCCCTACCCTATAATATTCTTGGACATCTTCTCTTCTTCTCATTCTTTTATAAGAAAGTCTTGGTGAAATAAAATACATCTTTACTAATTTTACCCCTCCATTCTTGCCATTTTATATTTTCATCAACTTTCTTTGCCTTTTGCGTTTGCTTTTTCCGTTTGTTTTGTTTTCTTGTAAAACATTGTTACTTAGTTGAGAAAAGTGCTATTTCTAAAGAAATAAGGTGATTATTTTATTATAGTTGCTTCTTGATACAGAAGAAAGAAAATAGAAATCGGTTCATGATCCCAATGATGTCCCTATCTGCAGAATGTCATTTTTTCCATCTTAAATTACTTTTGGGATTTGCAGAGAAAAAAAGGTGAGATTTTTCATTAGCTCTAACAGCGTCCAATTTATCTTAAGATTTTTAAACACAGGCCAACATCGCTCTGTAAGTCCAAGTTGATATTTTACTGAATGAGGTAAGGGCAATGACAAAGAGAAAGACAAAACAAACAGCTTTACTGTAGAATTCAATAAAGCAGTGAAATCTACCACCAGCATGACTACACTGGAATTGTTATTAAGTGCCGTGCAGCGTTCCGAACCATTTGCAGAAAATGCAGGGACCAGTGGGATACGGGAGCCTTCCTGTGAGCTGAATTGCCTCAAAGTGCCAGGCTGCTATCAAACCGCATTAATGTGATGGATATCCGGCATTCTGCATTCATTCTCCACGCAGTAAATGTGGAAGCTGACAAACAGATCCTGGTGAGAGGGCCTCCAGCACAGAGCAGCCGTTAAGGCGCTCTCTGCCTCTAATGCATCGACAAATATAGCCTGGTTCAAGTACATTTTATGTAAAACACAAATAGACACACTTTTCCTTAACCCAATTTTAGAGTAGGCAGCTCAGTCTTTTCCTTCTCTTTCTGGTCTTCTGTGTGCAGCTGACAGTCAATGTAACCGGGCTTGTGTTCGCTCTCAGGCAGAGTGGAAAAGGGGAGGGGGGTGGGGGGGGGGTGTTGGTGTCTAATCACAAGCCAATCTGAGGTCGTAAATAAGGCACATGACTTACAATTAGCTAGTTTGTTGGACAAATGCAATTTTACAATTTTAAATCAGATTGTCCTTTGTAGTACAGTTGTTTATTTTAAATACAATGCTGTGAATTCATACAGTATATAACTTTAAGATTCGTTTGTATATATATTTTTTTTAATTTGATGTCTTTGATAGCTGTGTGCTTGTTTGCAATGCCAGAATATAATTCACTTTTCAGTGAATCAGTGTTTAGGGATGGAATATTGCACTTCCACAAAATTGCGAGGCTTGCATGAGACATTTAAAACGGCTGAGATATCCAGATTATTAATGCATCAAGGTCTAAAAAAGCTGGATCCGCCTTTACAAAATACAACTCAATAGCATCTTTCATTAGGCTTCCCCTGCCTAGTAAATCTTTTAAGCTCTATGCCCCAGTTTATCACTTAGGCTTTCTGTAAGAAAAAAACTTATTTTGTCAGACTTAGAAAGCTCTCTCCAGATGTTTAAAGTCAGTGGAATGCCCCTTTTAAAACAAAAGGATTTCAGACAGATTATAAGAACAGGGAATGTAAAAGCCTTTATGAACTATTGGTGAAACCAGTATTGTGTGTACAGTAAACTGTGGCCAAAATGACATTTATTCATAAAAAGTTGGCTTCTTACTGTAAAACACACAACTTAGAATAAAACACAAGTGTGTGGTTCAGGGTGATCTGCTAAATGACACGTCACCTCTCCGCTGCCTGGTTGACGAGCATCACAAATGCAAATCTGTCTCTGTATATATTTAAATAGATTTCCCCACCATTCACATGTCAGTGCTCCTCCCATTACTCAGACCCCCTCACTATGAAGGAACTACGCTGCCATCATTGCACCACTACAAGCATCACACAAGATATTCAGTCAGACTAAGTGGTCCAGCCAATTACATTGATTTTAGAGGAGCTATGTTGTTTGCATTAGCAGAGGAAAATTGACTGCCATTTTCCATGTTGTTGGGTGGAAATTGAGAATTGAGCTCTCTTCAGGATATATAATGGATAGGATACCAATAATTTGGATGCTGTAACTCTACACACTACACTCTTCTGACCACGTTTGACATGTATTATACTGTTAGAAGGCCTTCTCAATACATTTCTAATTACATGAGCAAATACATTTTTAGTCCTGCTAGTGGGTGTATTGGGCTGTAGATAAGGCAGTGTTGATGCTGAGTTGGATTAACTGCTTTATAACTGTATTTCAAGACAACTTAAACATAATTCTGGTCAACAGTTTAACCGCTACATATATTAATAACGTTAAACTCAAACATCCGTCCAAAATCTGTTCAGATTCAAATAAGAAATAAACTCTTTATCAGGACAACATGGGAGAAACTGTAACAAGCTACGAAAGACCCCTCTTTTAGCTCGGACACACTAATTGTGCTAATTTAATTAAACATTTGTTTGGTAATAAGCAGCACGAAAGCACAATATCAACAGACACAATTAAGGGCTGCTTTATCACCTAATATTCTGGCTCTTTCTTGAAGAAGATCCCTGTTTTTAAAATGTAGTTTTGTTATATATGGCATTCCAGCATTAAAAAGCTGTTGAAATTGCACACATATTGGGAATATTTGGGGGGGGGGGTAGATGACAGGATGATCATGGCATTCTTAGGACCATTCATGACTATTAAACCAGCAATCAAGTCTGAAATTCATTGCCCACTAATTTAATAAACTGTTTTTTTGAAGCAAAATTGCCAAATATTCTCTAATACCAGTTTCTCAAATGTGAGTATTTGCATAGTTGACGTCACCTTGGGCTCTGGGAAATTGTGAGGAGCTTTTCTCTGTTTTCTGGCATTTCATTTCTTTTTCTTTTTTTTTTTAATGAAAATAATTTAAATAATTAAAAAAAGGCACTTCTCTTCCAGAAAAGGTTGCTCATATGTCTGCTACTATGAACAGTTAGCATCTGATTGTGTTTCCAAATGTAAAATAATGGACAACAAATTGTACAGCCAGCCACCATTTACACTCAACCACCGTTAGATCTCTCTCTGAGGCAACCCCCCAGCTGATTCCCACATAGACAGACACACTTGCATGCACACCTAAAGCGGTGTACCACAAAGTAAGAACTCAAATGTCATTCTTGGGGCCAAGTCGATTTCAATCTCTATTTTTAGCTTTTTCCAAAATCTATAAACGCAGCTCTTAACAGAGGACATCGAGCTGAGTGAGCAGAGGGTTAAAGGGGGTCCAGGGCTCTGTAGGGCTTGGGTTAACTGCCTTGTCAAAGTGGCTTTCGTCCCCTAAACAACGCATGGCTGATGGTGCGTGACAGACAGACGGTTGCTGGTTTGAATCTACACAGTCAATGAGACGAGTACTGCTGATCAAGAGCCTCGGTTTTGACTGCCAGAGGGTGCTTTATATCAACCTTTTTAGAGATACAAAGTTATTTTTCATTGCTTTAAAGGGAGCAGAGGGATGTTTTATAGGCCTTGTCACTCAGTAAAGACAAATATCTGGTTGTATACATTGCTGTTGTATGATCAAAATACATTTGGGCCTTATAGCTGGCAATAACCACAACAGAAATGCCTCTCCAGCCACGTATCATAGCTGTCTCACAACAAGCCTCGCCTCAAAATAATTTCTTAATCCATTAATTGCCGTGGAGCAGCATTCGGGGCAGGGCTTTTTGTTCAATATGTTTTTCAGAGATGCATACTAATCATATAAAGTGATCCTTTGTACTCAGGTTGACAGCAGCGACGAGGGCTTTTAGACACACACACACACACACACACACACACACACACACACACACACACACACACACACACACACACACCGAGGCATGTGTCTGGGAGCGCCAACGGCAGAACGAGTGTATTATTTTCCCTGAAGAGTGTTATTTTCCTGTCAAGGCTTGATGGCAACGTGCCAAAAGATGTGACAGGGAGCGATCATCCCTCCTTCATACTGTACAGAGAGAGAGAGAGAGAGATAGATGAATCGAGGAGGGATGGGTGAGGACAGAGAGTAAGACAGACACACTAGCTGTGTTTCCATCCAGGCATTTTTATGCAAATTACGTTGAATTTAAAAAGGCATCATGATAATTTTAATAAAATCTTCTCACAAAGTTTTTCGCTCGAGGCTGGAAGTTTGATTTGAGAAATTGAGAATTGAACCCAACAATTACTTCTGCAGTAGTTATGTGTCCATTAGTTGGCACAATAATATCCTGTTTAGTGTTTTATTTAGGTTAAAAGTATAAAATGTGGCCAACGTTAAACATTCACTTATATTATAGATTGAGAGCCGCAGTGTGATTTGTTGTAGTTTTGGAAAAGTCTGTCTGCCATCCCTGCGTAATCATTGGAGCTTGGAAGTGGCTTTTTACTTTTGGGCACCAAAGCATATCAGTTACACTTGAAGAGTACACTTGATGAAGTTGACTTGTTTATTTCTGCATCTGCCTGCACCTGGGTCCTATCTACCAGTCCTATCAGAGTGCAGATTATTTACTTTTTTAACTTCTATTGTTATTATTGTTGGGGTGTGTGTGTGTGTGTGTGAGAAGTGTTTGTAATGGTCATATGATACTTGAAAGTGACTTTCATTTTACTGCAAATTCCACAGCCCCACCAATACATAATTAACATTTAATACTTTTAGCCCTAGCAAAAATGTTAGCACCTCCTAAATAACCTGCTGCGAATGGTTTTTGAGAGAAATGTTTTTTTCCTGGACTTTGTTCACCAACTGCAGACTTCAGAAGTCTGTGTTTTTTTTCCTATTGGTAGGCTTGGTTTGGCCATGTAAGTGTTTGAGGTGACAGACATCCCGAGCCCTCTGCTCTATTAGCTCCAGTTGTATTTTATGGTTCTGGCTGAAGGAGTTTCTCATGCTGGTGGCGACTTTTGATAGTGAAGAACACACAAACACACATCTAGCATCTACCATTACACTGCAGACCTTATGCTCCATGTAAACATGGAGATTGCATGGCAAGTAGTCTTCTATTAAGTAATGAGACAAGGTAAAATAGAATGTATGAAATACAGTTAGTTAGTTAGTGCTATAAGTTCTATATCAAAAATTAAATTAAAATACAATTACTATAGGGAATATAATTAACGTACAATGTGGCCTGATCTTGTGTACCACACCTCCGTTTAGTGTTACTATGGCGGTTTCTACCAAATGTTGAACTTTAAATTAAAACCTTCGCCGAAGGTATCTAAGGCCTTATGTGAAGCATCTGTGTACCCATAACATAAACTCATATTCAAGGATATTGTAGTTATAGGATGTATGGACTACCAAAGGGGGATATTATTTTTGAGACCAAGAGTAACGTACGTACGTGCACATGACTCTTTTTTAACAGGACTGTAATCAGTTGCTACAAATCTATGGGACTTCAACAAATCGACTTGATTCACAGTTGGGTGTTACTGGTGCAGACTAAATTTGGTTTTCCACTCCAGATTCTGCCCCAGTAATCTGATCTCCTGAGCAGCAAACAGTGTCTCGCAGATCAGCGCTGCTATTCAGAGCTACCTGATAAATAACAGTCGCTGCGGATCAGATTATAGTGTGTGTGTTAATGGCACTGTTCTCTTTTGTCATCTGGTAAAGTCTGTAAGTAAACTGATTCTCTCCGTTATCTCCCTCTCACTCTGTGTTCCTCAATATCTCCCTGTCTGCTCCTTTACCCTCTTCATTTACTTCTTCTGTGACTAAAAAACAAAAGACAAAGCAAAACAAAGCAGAAGAAAACAAAAGGAAAGCAAGAAGAACATGTCATTACTGGTTTGTTTCTATAGCGGCACAATACCCTGACCACCCTCATCAAATGAGAGAGAGAGAGAGATTGCGTGCATGCAGGCGAGTGAGAGAGAGAGAGAGAGAGAGAGCCCCCCGTGTGACGAAAGGCAGTTTAATTTAGATAATTATCTCGCAAATTAACCACAAACTCCTTCCCTGTTAATTACCTGTCTTGGGGAGCGGTGCAGGAAAACAAAAAGCAGAGCCAGGGAGGTCTTTGTTCAGATCTTCTTGGGGGGGCCATAAATTGGTTACGCCCATGCTGAAAGGCCAGATAACCTTTTGAAGGAACAACCACTAAAGCATTTGATAGGCTAATGGGGAATACAGTTAGCATCCGCGTTTGTAATTGGACGTCATAAATCTGGAACAGGTGATGGGGGAACAAAAAGACGGGTTTTGTGTGGGTGTCAAGGCCACAGCGCGACTTGTAAATCCGTCCCCCTGCTGAATGGCGCTATCTGATGGTCCACATATGGCTACAACAGGAGATGCACGGCAACTGGATCTCCCACATCGATCCTCTGTGAGTGTGTGGATTATTTATATGTGCTCAGATACACAATCGTGTGTGTGTGTGTGTGTGTGTGTGTGTGTGTGTGTCAGCGTCTCAGCAGTGCTAATAAAAAGCCCCTTTCTTATCTTGGTGTCTGCTGAAGGTGATTCTGTCAGCAGCTATTAACCTTGCCTTTATAATGACAGCTCGCCTGATTAGTTTCAATACTTAAAGCCCTGACATTTTCAATTTTACTCTGGTATTTCTCTTCTTTAGGCCTTTCACACAGTATGAAATAATTCTGAACACCTTTATCTTCTCTAATAAAGACTTATTAGTGTTGTTAGCACGCCTCATTAAAAGCCAAAATTAAAGCTTTGTTGTTTTTTGCCTTTGGTCAAGTGAGGAGTAGCAAAGTTTCCATATATAAACTAATAATACTAAACTTATTTTCAATGTGCTTAGAAGAAAAAAAGTCAAATGTTTCATTTAATTTGAAAGTGTATTTTTTAAAGAGAAAGCACAAAGACACAGTAGGTGGTCAAACCACTTAACAAATCTGGGAAACAGGGGTATAGCTTGTGTGAAGAATTTGACAAGGTTAGTGGTTTGACAAAATCTCCCCAATTTAATGTCCCTTTATGTCTCCTCTTAAGTGATAATAGGAATAACTGTCTTTATCTTGGTCAGTGTCAGGGAGGTATTTTGTTATCTCTCGATTTCAATGATTCGGGAGACACATTGAGAAATGTCTTAAACCCCTTATCTCTTTTAGCTGGAAGGACACATTTAATGTCATCATCTTATTACACCTGCACAATGTTATTGCCTCTGTCAGGTGAAATGTGTTCATGTTTTCATGCTGAAAGATTTGGACTCATGAAACCCTTTAAAAGCCCCGTCAAACTCTGTGTGTGTGTGTGTGTACACAAGTATTTTCTGATCTGATCGGCAGGACATCATTTGTCAGTGCCCTCAGCACTATGATTAAGGTCTGGTTCGTTGTCATTAGTATTATTAAAGTGATTACAGCTTGGTTACTGTGAGGGAACAGTCATAGTCATGATTAAAAGAAACCAACATTGACTTTTGGGAGGAAACAGGACTTGATCAGCAGTCTCCCTTGTCAAAGTCTGGTCTTTTTCTTCTCTATACTTGTGCCACACCATATTCTTTTTTTTCCGTCAGATGGATACTACTCCTATAGCTACCAGAGGGCCATGGTGCTAATCACTCCTCAGTCTATTTACATTATTTACAACTAACTTTTTTATTCTTTTCAGTAAATAGCTACCAGACTAGACAATTAGAAGAACAGAAAAGAGGAAAAAAAAAACTACCTTTTGTTTACATGAGTAATACATTTATATATATATATATATATACATACATACACACACACACACACACACACACACACACACACACACACACGTATATGTCGATCTTAAACACCAGCTAAACAAGAAGCAAGAACCAAACACTTTTGATTGGAATTCTCTGAATCCTATCCTTGTGGGGACAATTTAGACAATTTAGAAAATCCACACACAAACATTAATACGCATAACCCTATGCAAACTGTGTAACTGTGACGACACTAGTGTTGCTAAGCTGGGGCCATATTCTCCACATGACACACACACACACACACACACACACACACACACACACACACACACACACTAAACACGCAACTGTGAGGGGTACATCAGAGCTGCACCAATATTTGTGTTTTGCGGCTGTCACAAGTCCTTGTCACTCCTCTCCACATCCATCGGCAGCAGGTGTGAACAACTCTTGTGCTGAGAGGGACGCACTCTACTGCTACCCTGTCAGAGAGAGAGAGAGACATAGACACAGGGCTGGGGGAGGGAGAGATCAATAGTAGTGAGTGTGGAGTTTGGATAATTACAGTTGTTAGCAGGGAGAAGAGAGCAGCTATAGTGGCCTCCACTCAGAGTCTCTTATCACTCTCTGGCCTGTCATTACAGCTTTAAATGCTGCTGTAGCAAAGTGGTGTGTGTGTGTGTGTGTGTGTGTGTGTGTGTGTGTGTGTGTTTCTTTTTTCCTCTCCTGTCCTCTTTTTACCTCCTCTCTTACACTCACTCACAGTATATCTCCTCCCTTGTTTCTACTCTATACAGTATCTCCTCTTCACTTTATCTCTCTTCTCATTTTCTCTCCTCTTTATATAACCCTCTCCCCTTTTCTCCTCTTTATAGCTCCTTTCCTTTTCTCCTTTCTTCTTTCCTTTCTTCTTCTCTTCTCTTTATATCTCTGCTTTCCTTTACATGTCCTTTCTTGTCTCATCTCCTCTTTTATTTTCTTCTCCTTACCTGTTTTCTCCTTCCTCCAATAATCTCTCTTCATCTCTTCTTTTCCTCGACTCTATTGTCTCTCCTGTCCTCCTCCTCCTCCTTCTTCTTCTTCTTCTTCTTCTTGCCTTGCAACTTTTTTTTCCAATCACCTCCTGTCTTTTCCTCCAATAATCTCTTTTCTTTTCTGCTGTTTATTCTTAAATGTTTATCCTCTCATCTCATATTTGCTTTTGTACACCAAAACTTCCAGACTTTTAAAAAGTATCAACGAAAGCTCTGGACACTGTTAGTCTGGCCGGGTTGTGCCAAGTGTGTTTAAACCAGGTTCATCCCTCTGAGGCAGCCGGAGGTCTCTGTCCGAGCCTCCCATAGACAAATGCAGTGCAGATGCCAGTGCATGCCATGGGGCTCCAGACGGATCACAGAGGAGGGAGTTTGCTTTCTGTCAGACTGAGGAGACTCTTGCCTCTGTTGCAGCAGTGACTCACTTGTAGTATTAGATTACAGAGTTTTTGTTTTTGGTTGAAGATATTGCACAGTGCTAGAATTCGCAGGCATGTTTGTCATTTTCTCAATGCAAAACTGAGCATCTGGTTCACTAGAAGGAACAGAATGAAAGAGACACTGTTAGATGAACTTCTGTTACATTTTCTTTTTATAAAATAGTGACAACCCTGAGGAGAATTAGTTTAGATTTGGGGCAGAGTTCAAGAATCACTTAAGTTTCTTGATGTCATTTTAATTAATCTCCTCTCTTCCCTTTTTCTTTGACTTTGCTCTCCCTCGACTCTTTATTTTTGTCTTTCCTCTCATCTCCTCAACTCTTTTCTATTCACCTCCTCTCTTTCTCCTTAATTCAATCTTATTTCTTGGAAGAGTTTTTTCTTTGTCTCTCCTATTTATCGCTGCTCCTCATCTCTCCTTCCTTCTGATCCAGTCTTTCCGGCATCACCTCCTCTCTCAATGTCTGCTCCTTCATCCAGTAATCTCTCCTTTTCCCAACTTGCTCTCTCCACTCTGCTGTTTTCTTTGCATCTTGTGTCCTCACATCCTCTCGTACATCTCCTCTCTCATCCACTAATCTCTCTTCTCTTCACCTCCCATCTCCTCCTCCTTCCCACATTCACATTCTTTGTCTCTTTCCCTTCTCCTCCTTCCTCCTTTTCTGACATCATCGCTGGTGCCAGGAAAGAGAATTTATTCTGGAGATCCATGCTCTCATTTCTCAGAAAGAGACGGAAAGAGAGCGAGAGGTTTTGACTGTCCAGCCAGACAGGATTTCCTTAGATGTTGAGTCTTGACACTAAAATAGGCATGGAGAAACTGGAGTTAAATCCCCTTTGGTAGGCTTTGATTGTTTTACCATCTTGTTGTTGATCTCCGCTGATGTTGAGGAGCCTTGTCAGACATAAGAAGGAGATGAGAATGATGGAGAGAAGGATTAGATGGGCCCAAAACAACGGTGGTTTGTCCCCCCCAGGCTGTTTGCTCTGATTCAGATGGAGCAGGATTAGCTGAGGATGAGGAGATCAGAGGTGTGTGTGTGTGTGTGTGTGTGTGTGTGTGTGTGTGTGTGGAGAGAAGTGGGCTGGTGATACGCAGACGCTTGAGGCGAAGCTGTCAGATATTCGACCGATTTTCTTGTGTTCCGTAGGTGGTGCATAGTACACCATGAAGTTTACACACACACACACACACACACACACACACACACACACACAAACAGTCCATGCACGACATCGAGCACTGCAAAGCACGGCGAAAAACTAAAATAAAGTAGCAAACATCCAACTCTACTGAAATTCTCTGGTTCAAATTCTTCCTTTTTTCTAAAAGATGGGACAAAATGTTTATAAAATCAGTTAAAGTGAGAATGTATGGCTTTACCTTTCATTATATTCTTGTAAATGTTCACATGTTGTGGTGTCAGTGCAAATGCAGATGGTCTAAAACTGTAAGTGATGAAATTGTGTGTGCATGTTATTGAAGCTGATCGGGAAACGGAACTCTGTGAATGTGGTTTTGATCATCAGGAAGCGTTAACATGGCGGCTCATGAAACTGTCAGCTGTCTCTCAAGTCCGTGTGTGTGTGTGTGTGTGTGTGTGTGTGTGTGTGTGTAGCGTTGAGTATCACAATGAGACAGGAAATCACTGCGAGGATAAAAATTCTCTCTCCTCTTCTCATACAAAACACTTACACATAACCCGCTATCTCTGCCTCTGCCCGTGTGCCATTCAAGGCTTCCTCCAATTAAAAAGCATCAGGGAGGAGAACCCGCCATCTTATTTATCATATTAATTAGAAACTCCCCTGACAACAAAGAGAGGCCTACAGCTGTGGAACAGAGGAGAGGCCTGGGAAATGAAGGACGGTTTGATTTGTTGTTGTTGTCTTGCTAATGTGACACCTATTATACAGGTTAGGCCTCAAATACAAAGACGCCACAACAGCATATGGTAATTGTAAGTGTGCATGTGCAAGTGGTAATTGTAAGTGTGCATGTGCAAGTGTGTGTGTGTGGTAAATACTGTATGTTGGCATCAAAGGATCTGCTTTGACTTAGTAGTTTTTTTTAGTTATTTAGTTAACCACAGCTTGCTGTATTTCATATTGGTAACCCAATACTCATAGAGCCTTATAGTGTGTGTGTATGTATATATATATATATATATATATATATATATATATATATATATATATATATATATATATATATATATATATAAGAGAGTGGAAGAAAAAGTGTTGTCTTTCTTCTCATTTTCAGCTTCAGACAGTTTAATATTTAGTAGCTGAACATCAAACTACTTAAACGAATAGTCAAGGACACAAGTAAACACAAAAATGCAATTTGTAAATGAAGGTGTTAATTATTGAAGGTGAAAATCCAAACTATCATGGCCCTGTGTGAAAAGGATTGTCCCTAAACCTAATAATAACTGGTTGGGCCACCTTAGCAGCAACAACTGCAACCAAGCCGCTTATGGCAACGTGCAATGAGGCTTTTACAGCCCTGGAGGAATTTTGGCCCACTATCTTGCAGAATTGTCCTAATTCAGTTCCATTAGAGGGTTTTGAAAGCATGAACGGCCTTTAAGGTCATACCACAACATCTCAATAGGATTCAGGTCAGACTTTGGCTAGCCACCCAAAGTCTTCATTTAGTTTTTCTTCAGCCATTCGGGTGGTGGACTTGCTGGTGTGTTTAGGATCATTGTCCTGTCAGTAGAACCCAAGTCTGCTTTCAGCTTGAGTAGTACCTAACAGATGAATGGACATTCTCCTTCAGGATCTCTTGCAGACAGCAGACCATAGTTCCTTTTATCACGGCAAGTCTTCCAGGTCCTGAAGCAGCAAAACAGCCCCAGACCATCACACTACCACCACCATATTTGTGCTGGTATAATGTTCTTTTATGAAATGCAGTGTCTCTCTACGCCAGATATACTTGGATTACTGCACCTCCAAAGAGTTCCACTTTGTCTCATCGGTCCACAGAATGTTGTCCCAAAGTCTTGGGGATCATCAAGATGTGTTCTGGAGAAATTGAGACAAGCTTTGATGCTCTTTGCTCAGCAGTGGTTTTCTCCTGGAACTCTGCCATGCAGGCCATTTTTGCCCCAGTCTTTCCTGATGGTGAGCAACTGACCCTAACTGAGGCAAGTGAGGCCTGCAGTTCTTGACGTTGTTGTAATTTTTGTGACCTCTGATGAGTCGCGCGCCTTGGGGTAATTCTTGGGCGGCCGGCCACTCCTGGGAAGGTTCACCACTGTTCCATGTCTTCGCCTATTTGTGGATACGGCTCACTGTGGTTCGCGATTCCCAAAGCTTTTGGAAAATGGCTTTATAACCCCTTCAAATTGATAGATTCCCAATTACTTTCTTCAATTGTTCCTGAATTTTTGGGTCTCGGCATGATGTGTAGCTTTAAGGATCTTCTGGTGGACCCACTGTGTCAAGCAGCTCCTATTTAAGTGGGATGCCTTGATTGCAAACAGGTGTGGCAATAATCAGGCCTGGGTGTGGCTAGAGAAATTGAACTCAGGTGTGGACAACCACAGCTATAGTATGTTTTAACAAGGGGGCAATCACTTTTCACACAGGGCCATGGATAGTTTGGATTTTTTTCTCCTTAATAATAAACACCTTCATTTACAAATTGCATTTGTGCTACTTGTGTTGTCTCGACTTTGTTTAAATTGGTTTGATGTTCAAACACTTAAGTGTGACAAACATGCAAAGAACAGGAATGAGGAAGGGGGCAAACACTAATAATTATTTGGGGAGTATATATATATATATATATATATATATATATATATATATATATATATATATATATATATAAGCATAAACCATCATACTGTACCTGAATTGTATGGAGGTTTCAAAATATCAAACATACAACATGTGAGCTTTGTGTCAACATATTTTAACATTATGTACATGTCAAATAATGCTCCTCGTGCATATAACACTTTACATTAAAGACATTTTATAGTCTTTTTCCACATTGTCGACAGAAACCAACCAACTAACTAATTAACTTCAAGTATAAAATGTATAAGACAAAAACAAATTGACAATATGAAGTTGCCAGATACATTTAATTTATTTATTATTATTATTATTGTCTTTTCTTTTTTGGTCTTCTCTCTTTCTCTTTTCTATGTAAAATCAACTGTTACCTGACAGTCTATTTCTTTGTTGTGTTATCTGAGAAAGGGGCTGGGAAAATAAGATTTTGTCTTCATCCAGCTCCTTTCCGATCATATTATGTAATTTATGATAAAAAAAAGTTTTATATAGCAAATAATTTGTGGCTCGATTATAAAATGTGTTTGTGTCCATGAGCGGAATAAAAACAATGTGAAGTGAACTAACTAACTAACTAACTGTAAGGGGTTTGAATAGAAACTATTTTGTGGACTTACTGTAACGTTTCTAACTTCCTTATAAGTGGGGTTGAGTTGTACTGTAACTAATGCTTTAGTTACAATTAATAATACGTTGTTAATGTTTGTATCATATCACAATTTGTGTAATTTGTTAATTAGATACACATTGATCCATCCATTTATATCCTCCTTAATGGCTTTGTTCAAATAATACCTTGAATCTAAAGACTTTGCTGCATCACAAACTGTCTTTACAAAGACAGACTGATATCCACCGATTGTTGGTTAAATAATTGCTGTCTAAATATAACGCTTAAACCAAGAAAGAGAAACTTTCCATACTTTTAATTCATATTCTTGCTTAGGTGTTTCAATGTTAGGTGTAAAGTTGAATGTCTTCTGTACTGTCAGTGCATCTTATTTGCTCCTATTATTCTCTCTGGGAATCAAACGTCCCTCTGACCTAATGTAATATAAATATTTAGAAGTAACCTATTAAAAGGTCTGACCTTCTTAATTATAGTTCAGCAAAATATTTTGACTCTCAGCTCATTAGCAACCACGAGCGCCAAATCCCTCCATACATGGCTTACGATTTTAATTTTTGAAAACAGGCTGACAGACACGTCCATTTTGAAAAATAAATAACACTAGCTAAATACATGTCAGCACAAAACAAAATGGACGAGGGCTAATCCAAAATCAGCATGATGGATCAAACACAAGGAAGAGTCCTCATTAGTCCAACTCTCTCACAACAAGATCATTTTGCCAGCTTGAATCTTTGAGTGAAACAGAATGTGCTACTAAGGATAAAGGGAAATTTGTATAAAAGGCATTCATGGCAAAAGGACACGTCATTGAGGACTTGAAGGTTTCAACATTTGTAGCTTCAGTCTAAACTATGAGTACAGTAACCCCACATCTGTCGATTCCTAATGATGTGAAGGGTGAGGGCCAAGAGGGGAGGCAAAGAGGTTTAAGACTGATAGACAGAGAGCAAGGGGTGATGTGCTCTGTAATCATGGGTCTATTAGCCTGCTGTCTATATGGCTGTGATGGAGCTGGAGCGCTGCTCTATGGAAGATAAATGCTCGGCATATTTAACAGCTGACAGGTGTGTGTGTGTGTGTGTGTGTGTGTGTGTGTGTGTGTGTGTGTGTGTTTTTGTTTTTACTGGGGTTGTTTTATGTGTGGATTTGTCTTTGTGTGTGTAGCACATTAAAAAAAGAAGTTGCCAATGAGCAAGTGCCTTTTCAACTGTGTTTTCACTTCATCAAAGTTCATTTGAGCATTTTGGTCTTCTAAAATGTCGTGTTTAGCATGCTGCCAAGCTAGTTAGCTAGCATTAGTTGGTAACTTAAGGGAAAGTTTTACTGCCGTACTTGCAGATGAATGGCGCCAGTACCCGGAGGTCCGCGTTTACCTAAATCAGTACTGGAGGACTCGCTTCAGAAGGTTTGAAAATCTGCAACTTTCCATTTTAGCATTTAACTTAGTGCCATTGCAACCATAAACAACACTGGCTTGGCCGCGTCATCCTCCCCAGCTCCACGTCAAAAGTTGTGTACAGTTTTAGAAAACCAAGATGGTGACGGCCAAACTGCCAAACGTGAGCAGGTCTCAAGGAAGTGTGCCAGGCTTTGAAGCATATTGATCATAGTGGCAAAACAGTGGAATTGCAACTCCCGGCCCATCACATGATGCCCTCTAGCCCAGAAAGACTTTCCCATAGACTTACATAGTGAAAGAGACGTCTGTAGTCAGTGGATACATTTTTTTTTAGCGTAACAACCCCTGCAAAATGACTCGTTTCACTATCAGAATTTGATTCATTCGGTCCAATAACATTTGGAAAGTCTAGAAGACCAGCACGATTAAAGCATTTGATCCCCATTAAAATTAGCGGAGTGCTAAACCGGAAGTAGCCGGCTCGGTCAGCGGAGGTCTCTAGTGCACCTGCTCTATGGGCCGCACAGTGCAGAAGCCTCATTCTGGTAAATTTTGGCTTCATGATGGCTTCATGCACCACTGAGCTTCTCTCAATGGAATGAACAGGGCTCCACCTCAAGCGCTGTATCCAGTTCCTATCATACATCCATTAACTTGAGGTTTTAAAATGGCAGTCTACAAACCAATAGGTAACATCACTGCTGCTACATCCACTATATTTAGGGTGTATGGTGTGGCAGAGCATTACAGGATCTCTTTTGTCATGTATGTTTGCTGGTCCTAAAAGCCATATTGTTTTGAAACCTATTACTACTAAATCAGGTCTGGTTCAGTTAGTTGAATCCAGGTGTTGAATATGATACAATTTAACTGATTAACATTTTGATTTCAATTAGATTGAGCAGTACCACTCTGGTTTTTGAAACCCATAACTTAAAAAAAATATACTTGTTGAATTTGGTTCACATGCAAGCACAAATGTGTTTTATTATCATTAGTCTAATAGAAACTTTAGGGTCCAAAAAGGTTTCTATGCAGCTTTAGAGGCAAATGTAAAGCTTTTTGGAATTTTGGAAAATCCTGAATACTTGAAGCTGTTCTGGAGAGTTTGTGGTGGCTTAACACCTTACTTTTTTTCTTTGATTTGTCATCCAGGCTGAGAAAAGTGCTAGCATTTATCACACAAATGTTACCTATACGGCACCAGAGGGATTAAGATTTCTTCTTGATCATATAAAGCAAAGTGAGTCTGGAGGTCTGGAGACAATTTGGATACTTGCGTGAGTACACTTACATTATGTACTCGCTTGTGCAGTGCGTACAGTTCGATAGGGTAGTGTTGTCGTAAATCACGCACGGCCGTTATGCACTGACCGGAAATGACTTTTCTTATTATTATTAATGGTAAATTGCAACTGGGCGGAGCATTACTGCCACCTATTGTTACTCGCCAAATATATACCGGCTTGTTTTCTCACTATCCGACTATAGTAAAGTGGTATTATTGAAAAAAACACATGTAGAAATTACTGTATAGTTCAGTGTTCACCATTTCTATCGCAACCGCTGCAGCTTCTTTTTCACAAGTGTTTTTCATTTTCACAAGTTTAAAAATACGTTGGTGGTCCCGGCTGTTCCGAGTAGTGTCCAGGGTTTTACAATCAACGTTTTGACCGTTTTGAGTGTGGCATCCGGGTACTTGTAGTGCACTGCATTTGGCCATACTGCGTCAGTTTGAACGCACTATGTACTCAAAATAGCAAGTAGAGTACAGACATGCACGATTTGAGACACAGCATGGGTCTTTTCTGACAAATTCATGTGCATGTCACAGTTTCAAAAGCTGTAATACTTGGGCCAGTCCAACTTCAGTGCTTGGCTCCCTAAATATGAGCAGAATATAGTGCTGCACAATTAATCGCAATTTTATCGAAAATTGCAATATGGACTAGTGCAGTATCCAAATCGCAGCAGGGCACAATATTTTTTAAAGGCAATATGTGTCAAACCATTCTAAATTAAATATTATGGTGCTGCAGAGAGGTCCCTGGCTACAAATCGTATCCTACAGATTAAAGAAACAGGTACAGATCCTCGCGTAAATCACTTATATAAATCATTTATATTTTTTTATTTTAATATTTTTCAATGACAATATTGTGAATCATATCCCAATCGCAATAACAGTCAAAATATTCTCAATTAGATATTTTCCTCATATCGTGCAGCCCTAGCAGAAAATCTTGCCTGCAGAAGTGTCGCTGACCGTGGTGCTGAAGCTGAGACTGTCAGCAGAGAAGAAGCTGTCCACAGTTCTGAAACAGTGGCTTCATCTCAAGGCATGTGGATCTGTGTCACCTCAGTAGCTGTCAGGAAGAGCCAGGAGGGGAAAGGAGAGATAAAGACATGGGGGGGGGAAGTGAGAAGACAGTGTTGAAGGGATGGAGGTAGAGACGGATGTTCAGATCTGGAAAGAGACAATGATAAATGGGTTGAGGATATCTCAGCTTTAAAACAAGCCTCTCATTCTGTCTCTCCCTACAATATTTCTCTTTTGAGCAACCAGCTATTGAGATTTGATAGACAATGTGTGTGTGTGTGTGTGTGTGTGTGTGTGTGTGTGTGTGTGTGTGTGTGTGTGTCAGTCTAGCCATCTGGTTACTAGGGCATTGTTTACTCTGTCACAGCTCAATATTTGCCCATCCATCTCTCCTCCCACTGTAAACCATGAATGTGTGCTTGTAGTAAACTGTGTGTGTGTGTGTGTGGGGGGGGGGGGTTTGTGTTGTTTTTTGTTGTGTATTGAACAAAATGTGAATAAATCTTATTTTGCCATTGTTGTACTTTTCTGGCAAATTTAACCTTTCAAATGTTTTAGATACATTTTGAATTTAGACGTGAATGCCTGGCTTAACGCAGGGTAAATTTAAGAGTTGTGATCAAAAGTTGTTTTTGGGTTAGGGATTAAGGAATGAATGTATATACTGAGGGATCCTCCAATACAAAGATGTGTGTATGTGTGTGTGCAGCACAGAGCCAATGCCACAGTGTAATTTTCCATTTGGCTGCTGGACAGAAAGATGCATTTTGGCTAGACAATCTACTTATTGTGGTAAACACACAGACAGACACACACACACACACACACACACACACACACACACACATATACACACACACACACACACACACACACACACACACACACACACACACACACACACACACACACACACACACACACACACACACACACACACACACACACACACACACACACACACACACACACACACACACACACACACACAGCATGGAGATCTTTGCTATTGTGCAGCTTTCATGTGTTTGTCTGAGGATAAAACAACACCAGACTAAGTGCACTGCTTTGACATACCCCAATAGCAGTGCACTTAACACGGGAAGGGAGAGATATCTTTGACATAGACATTATTGCTGCCATGGATTTCCATTTTTATCTTTCTACTGCTGGAATACTTGTTCTCATCCTTCCAGTTACGTTTCTTTTCTCTCCCATCTCTTTGCAATATGTCGTTGCTCGTCCCTCCATTTCCTTTCTCCACCTGCCTGTCTCTGATCTCCTGCTGCCATTTGAGCATCAAAGGTGTTGAAGAGGTTTGCCATCTCACCTTCCTCCCCACAGATCCCTTCATCTTCTTCAAACAGGGATGTGCAAAGGCTAACTGTGGGTTTTAGACATCTTGTGTTCTATCGCTCTCGCTCCTCTGCCCCGGCCTTTGCTATTTGCAAAGTATCTTGACAAAAATGCTCTCTGGATGTAGAAATGGTTGATCTACAGATTGAGACTTACACGACCTTAACCCTCACATCTACACAGCCTCAGTTTGTGTTTGCTAGTGTGAGAGGTGCTATGTTGTGAAAGTGAAATAATTTACTTGTTTTGATAAATGTAATATCAATTTATGTCTATTACTATACTATCATCAATTGTTACTTGAAAGTTTAAGTTGACTTTTTCAAGGTGAAAGTATCTTCTTCTTCTTCTTAAATACTGTGTTTTCAATTAGGGAAAACTCTCGAGGAGCCTGATTTAGCACAAGCCCAGAAACATTTTTATTGGCCCAGTTGAATGAAAAGTGGACAGAAAACCACCCAATTTGGCATACTGAAAATAACAGGCATAAATATTACCCAAAGCATAAACATATCTATATACTATATAAAGGATATGTGCAGTCAGTAGTGGGGTAAAAGCTGTCCATATTAAAATGTGTCCTATGGGTGGCGTGTGTGTGTGTGACCAGCCAGTGATCCAAGCAGCTGTGCTTCATTGTTTAAACACACACACCCATTCACACATGATGGACAAAGTAGTCCTGTGTGTTTGCTGACTGTAGAGTATGAGCACCTGTCTGCACAGCCACGAAAAAACACTTTAACAATGTGCTAAAAGTTAAAGTGGAAATCCTCAGTTTTTCTATTTAGTCTCCATCTGTGGTGCTAGACGCTCATCACTGTGGTGCATCTGAACTGCCTCACCAGGAGATCAGCTGTCAATCAAACAGTGTGGATTGTACAGTCGACATTTACCTTTTGTGATTGATACCTCGTCTTTCTGTTACAGAGGATATGTTATGTCAGGCATGAATTACAATTAAAGAAAGAATTAGGATTAAAAAAGAAACAGTGGGAAGTATTAGCATCATTAGAACATTTATTTATGAATGGGATATTATAGGACATTTGGTCATGCTAAACCTCCTGGGTATGATGTTCCAGATGACCCCAAGGCCAAGACCTTACATGCTAAACCTCAACAAACCCCCTCCACACACACACTCCAACCTTTACCCTAAACCCATTCCTCATTTCAGCGAAAGCAGACTCTGAGTGAATGGCCTCGCTAAAGGCTTTTTAATAGACTGCTTTGTGTGGGTAAAACTCTGGGTGACAGGGGTAATTCCCAAGGAAGACATGGGGGAGGGGGATAGAGATAAACTGGGAGACAGAGTGAGATGGCTCATTGAAAAACTAACTTAGCAGCGAATCAGTGTTTGCTGCACTACTGATCCTTAAACACCTTATTTGAATACAATAAATCACAATTACATCTGTGACATGTTATTAGAATAAATATCTTGGCTACTATTATCTGTTATGACTGGCATAGCACAAACATGTAATACCTGTGTGTATGAAATACCCTACGACAATGTGCAAAGATAAACATTTTAAAAAACAAGTAATGCCAAACTTTGTCACTAAAACACTCTTTAAACCTTTATTTTGTTTCAATTGTGTTTTTACTTGTCCGAGATTCTCAACATTCAGGTTTTAGTGAGATTTGAAAAAACGCACCCACTCACACACTGAATTTAGACAGAGTGTGTTAAATCATGTTAAATGAAATTAAATGAGAAGCAAATCATTGCATTTATACTGTAATGTAATGATAATATACTCTATTTATTAATTGTAAAGTGTTTAAGGACCTGTCGGAAGGCATTAATAGATGCTTAAAAGGTATAGGACATGCATGTTGACAGGATACTTTTGAATTAGCTGTCATGATTCTCCAAATCCATGATTCGATTTGACTTTAGATTTTTTTCAACAGGGACGGCAATGCCACAATAACAGCCACTAGATGGCAGAATGGTACTTGGGTAATTACTTACTCCGTCATCTCCGACTCTGGCAGTGGCCATATAGTCTGGAAAAGTCAAGCTGCGAGTATCGCTAAGCTAACGTTACCCTGTGTCTTTAGCTGCATGCTACCAGCCAGTAAGCTACGCTGTGTCTGCGTTTTATTTATTTTTTCTTCGGATGTGTGCAAGTAGACGGGGGTGGAGAGAGAAAGAATACCGGGGGGAATTGCCAATCCTGCTTTTGATTTTGATAGTCGAAATCGAAAGCTTATTTTTGTCGATTCTCAATTTAAATTGAAATCGTGACACCCCTACTTTGATTCATATTTTTTTTTCATTCATATCCTGATTGATTGTATTCATACTAAACATGTGTTTTTAAGTGTCACCAGTGGCCATTTGTGATTCATTCGGCATCTCTGCTCAATGTGCTAAAAACACTTTTTTAAAAAAATGAAAAGCATATTCACTCAACATGTTAGACTGTAATCTAGTTACACTGCTATATTTACTTTTACTTTATTTTAAATACAGGAAGGAGCATGTTTACTCACTGTTAATAAAGCTGCAACCATCTTGTGTTGTTTCAGTCTTAATATGTTTTCATTTACTACTGACAGTTAAAATTATACATATTTACAAATGTGTCTTTGGCCTCCAGATGTGGTTTGGCTCATCAGATTAATTTTGCATTTTTGCTTGCTTTTTTTGGTCCATTGCACAAGTACAAATATAACTGATAATGAATTCAGTCTTATGTTATTACATATGTTTGTTACAAGTAGGTGAGCAGGCTGTACATTTATCGTAGGGTTAGTAGTTTGAGTGCCCTTGAGCAAGACGCTCAACCCTAAATTACTCCTGCGGAGCAAGCTACCTCCTTGCATAGAGAACATGGACCGTCGTTGGTGTGTGTCCTACTCGTATAAATGCAGTCCATGTGCATGTAATACAGCAGGGATGCAACTCATGAGTCTGAGCTCAAAGAATATGTCTTTAAATACTGAAATAAGTGTTATCTTTCGTTACTGTATCAACAAGGGTGAGTTATCACATACAATAAGTGATATCCCGACAGCTGTTAATCCATTTTTATTAAAACTTAACTAAACATATTATATGTGACAGCAAATGTGTTTGTATTGCTAAAATAAAAAAAACTTGGCATCACTTTTCAATAAATAAACATGTCACCTTGTATTGACCTGCAATTGGAGCATCAGTCTTGGACCAATCAACATCTTCTCTACGAAATACTCACATTTTTGTGAAGCATTTCGTAGAGAAGATGTTGATTGGTCCAAGACTGATGCTCCAATTGCAGGTCAATACAAGGTGACATGTTTGACTGCATCATCCTTGGGAAGGCGATATGTTTGCCGTTAACGTGTATTCCTGTCCCCTCTCTGCTGCAGAGTGTGTGAATGAAGACATTTATTACAACAGAGACACACAGGATTAGCAGAAGGCTTAAACCATTCAGATGGTAATGCGCGGAGCTGGGAGCGCGCAGATAAACACAAACACTCACCTTATCAAAACACCCAGACCTGAAAGACTACTCCTTAACAGCACAGACAGACCGATTGAGAAACACTATCAGAAAACAGGAAACAGACAGAAAGAGAGAAAGCTGTCAGTTAGCTGTGACAGATTATGGCCTCATTCAAAAATAATGTTTGGACAATGAAATCATTCAAGGGTACACCCAGCAACACTTAAATGCAAAAGGTATGACGACATTCCAGTCCAAGTTAATACACTTTTTTTTTCTCACATGGACCTCATGTGAGGCAAACCTGGACATTTAAAGTAGTAGTTTTGTTTTTCTTGTCATTTTATATATGTCATCCATACATAGAATAAAATAATACATCTTACATGTGAATGAGTATGACCATCAGAAGCCCTGCTGTTGTTTAATGACTTTTAATAGGAAATTGATTGATTTAGTTTTTTGGCACTTTACCTTCAGTATTTAACTTTTGCTGATGTTGCATTGTTTGACAATTTGTTTCCTGTTGCCTAGACTGACTTTAAAGAAGCTTTTGAGGGGAAAATCTAATGTTGATACATTATTGTGTCATATACTTTCAAGTGGATACTGCATCCTGAGTTTTAAAAAGTTATTGAAAGTGAGAGCACTTACTCTTAAAATGAGTCACTAGATCATGGGTCACATAATGATTGATGTAAAGTTGTTGGACATAGTTGAGGTGAAACATTTCATGTTTCAGCAGCTCACGTGAATATTTGAAGCCTTTCTTAGTTATACAAGATAGTGAATATATTTAAGTTTGGCACTGTTTGTCGGACTAAATAAGACATTCATTCTTTATCTATACCCGTTTATCCTGGGGTCATACATAGATACATGTAAATACAATAAACCATTCATGCATTTTTTTTTTTGGTCAGTATATGTTTTTAATTTAACTATATGAAAAAAGCTTTTTTGATTGACTGACTGATTTCTCAGCTCAAGTGATAATAATTCTGCGTGTGCCCATGTGAAAGATTGCGCAGAGAGGATTGAAGCTCCCTGCCACTGTAATCCACAGTATCCTCTCTGCTCCAGGCGATCCACTGTGTTCACTTGTACCTTCTCAACATTGTAGTCAGACAACAATCTCAGTCACCAAATCCACGTCCTCCAAATCTTCTCTCTTGGCATCAGGTTTGTTTTTTGGCTCCTTCAAGAGAAAATGGGGAATAAGCTAAGGATTTGTATATCCCTCTTTTCAATAGGCTCGTCCTCTTTGAATATCAAAGTGTAAAAGCATATCATAGAGAGAGCAAGACTCAAGATTCTTTCAGCCATCATATTCAGATAAAGGAGCAGTAAACCTGTACATGTAGAATTGACACTGATGATTTTAGCATGCAATGTTTTTAATTCTACTACACAAAGTCTGTTGTCATCAGCGATTGTATTTACAACTTGAGCTGTTCTTTCCTTGCAAGTCTTGAGTAAAGTCTTGGGTGAAGTCATGTCTTTCAGACATGTCCAATTCCGGTCATCTAAGACAAGTCAAAGTCAAGTCTTTCAGGGACAGTCTCAATTCCTAAGTCTATCTGGTCTTTTAGGGTAAGTCGAATCTCAAGTTATTCTCCGCATGTCTCAAGTAAAGCCTCAAATTGTTCAGTGTAAGTCCTCGAGTCCAGTCTCAAGTCCATCAGTTCAAGTCCAAGTCAAGTCACCAGTTTTTTTTGTGGCAGGTCTGAATCAAGTCTTGAGCCATTTGAGACAAGCCCAAGTCATGCCACAAGCATTCATATGAAAAAAAAGTCAAGATTCAAGTCTTTGTGAGTCTTAAGTATCAAGTCTACAGCTCTGTTAACAACACGACTGAATACACACGGGACACAGGAAACAAGTGACAAATACCTGGATTCAAACACAAAATGTTTTTTCTTCAAGACTAGGGAGGGGAGGTGCTGTTAGGTGTTACAATCTTATTTACCACCTGCATTGTCATCATGTACAACAGTTTAGGAGCCCTCTGGCCTTCCCGACGCCATCAAAAGGAGTTCTCTGTAATGAAGTTTAGTCCATTCCACAGGGGATGTAAACCTGTAACCTTTGCAGTGTCCATGCCAGAACCACAGGATATACAGTACAAAGACACATGCTCCTCTTCCTCTGTCCAACTGCTAGTCTTCCCCACAGTGACAGAGATGTAGCTTTCAGATCTCTCCCCTGCCACCTCTGATTAAGGCTGCCGTGGGCAAGACACACCTGTACAGCTGATGGGAGACAATGCCGCCGCTTCCTCTCCGAGATTGATTTTCTCCATTAAAACGGGCTCTTTGTCTAAAAACCCTGCACCCCTTTTGTTATGCTAAAGAGAAGATGGAAGATTTCCAATTCAATTTGGGTTGAGCCGAGGGCCGGTCAGCTATATGTGCCTCCATTGTTCTGGCTGAGCCCGCTGGGACGACGCTAGCGTCTCCCAAACGCCAATTAAGCCGGACGGGGAGACGGACAGGGGGATAATTGACAGGCAGGAGAAAGGCAGCCTTCTTCCTCTCTGTCTCATCATTGAAAAAGAAAATCAAAGAGAAAGAGCAGCAGAGAGAAGAAGTGAGGGATGAGAGGGAGAACAAGGAGGAGAGGAGTAATGACCTGTAATATGTTGCCCAGAGCAAATTCAGATTACATGAAGTGTTTAGCTCACGTACACGACTTTGGCCCACCAGCACCAACAGGGCCCAGAAAACTGAGAGCCATGATTAAGAGCAGAGAGAAATGTCTGATGTCGCTTAATATTGATTGTTTTAATGTTTGTGAAAAGTAGGCCAAGTGGTCGTTTCAGTATCTTCATCCTCCATCATTAACCTGTCACAGGTCCACTCCTGGGTTAATTACCTGAAATTTAGTCTAATTAAAACCAATTCAACTTAAATTGTTACATACTTCCTACTACCTTTCTGATTTCTCAAAGAGAGGTTTACCAATAAAGATGTATCTAAATAGGATGGAAGGAACCACTTATTGTCTCAATAAACTACAGTAACGTTAGTTCAGCCATACACATAAAAACATCTTTCCTAATATTAATTTGCACACTTAAACAAAACTCTGTGTTTTAGGGTAATTCCAGTGATTGTAAAAGTTAAGATCATTTTCATTTAAAAAAAAAAAGCAATACCAGTGTGATGGCAAGTTGTGACCATGCTAGAGGAATGGCTCTAGGGATTTCAGTGTTGGTCAGTCCATCACTTTGGTCCAGACTGAAATATTTTAACAGCTATTGAATGGATTGCTGTGAAATTTGGTACAGACATGCATGGTTCACAGACGATGAATTCCTATGACTTTGGTGTTTCCCTGTCTTTTCCTCTCATACCACCATGAGGTTAACGTTGTGATTTTGAGATGATATGCTTCAGTGTTGTGATTATCAGATCAGCGCGGCTTTGCTCGCTAGTGGCCTCCTCCATTTTCCTTTATTTGCTTAGTTTACTGATAGGTCAATATGGCATGCAATAGGTCAACTGATAGTGAATTTTAAGAGCGCCCTCTGCTGCATGACAAGGAAAACTACTTCTGTGTGTTGCGTGTATAGAACATTTTTAATTTCGAACAGATCATCTCCGTTTGAATATTTATTTGTTCTCCACACTTAAACAAGTTTAGATTACACAACTTAATCAAGTTTCAAGAGTACGTTTTTATATTGTATAAAATGTATCCATCCATCCATCCATCCATCTTCATCCGCTTATCCGGGGTCGGGTCGCGGGGGTAGCAGCTCCAGCAGGGGACCCCAAACTTCCCTTTCCCGGGCCACATTAACCAGCTCCGACTGGGGGATCCCGAGGCGTTCCCAGGCCAGGTTAGAGATATAATCCCTCCACCTAGTCCTGGGTCTCCCCCGAGGCCTCCTCCCAGCTGGACGTGCCTGGAACACCTCCCTAGGGAGGCGCCCAGGGGGCATCCTTACCAGATGCCCGAACCACCTCAACTGGCTCCTTTCGACGCAAAGGAGCAGCGGCTCTACTCCGAGCTCCTCACGGATAACTGAGCTTCTCACCCTATCTCTAAGGGAGACGCCAGCTACCCTCCTGAGGAAACCCATTTCGGCCGCTTGTACCCTGGATCTTGTTCTTTCGGTCATGACCCAGCCTTCATGACCATAGGTGAGGGTAGGAACAAAAAACTGACCGGTAGATTGAGAGCTTTGCCTTCTGGCTCAGCTCTCTTTTTCGTCTAACGGTGCGATAAATTGAATGTAATACCGCACCTGCTGTGCCGATTCTCCGACCAATCTCCCGCTCCATTGTCCCCTCACTCGCGAACAAGACCCCCAAGGTACTTGAACTCCTTCACTTGGGGTAAGGACTCATTCCCTACCTGGAGAAGGCACTCCATCGGTTTCCTGCTGAGAACCATGGCCTCCGATTTAGAGGTGCTGATCCTCATCCCAGCCGCTTCACACTCGGCTGCGAACCGATCCAGTGAGTGCTGAAGGTCACAGGCCGATGATGCCATCAGGACCACATCATCTGCAAAAAGCAGCGATGAGATCCCCAGCCCACCGAACTGCAGCCCCTCTCCACCCCGACTACGCCTCGATATCCTGTCCATAAATACTACAAACAGGATTGGTGACAAAGCGCAGCCCTGGCGGAGGCCAACTCTCACCTGAAAGCGAGTCCGACTTACTGCCGAGAACCCGGACACAGCTCTCGCTTTGGTCGTACAGAGGTGGATGGCCCTGAGAAGGGACCCCCTCACCCCTGTACTCCCGCAGCACCTCCCACAGTATCTCCCGGGGCACCCGGTCATACGCCTTCTCCAGATCCACAAAACACATGTAGACTGGTTGGGCATACTCCCAGGCTCCCTCCAGGATCCTTGCGAGTAAAGATCTGGTCCGTTGTTCCACGACCAGGGACGGAATCCGCATTGTTCCTCTTCAACCTGAGATTCGACTATCGACCCGAACCCTCCTTTCCAGCACCTTGGAGTAGACTTTACCGGGAGGCTGAGAAGTGTGATACCCCTGTAGTGGCACACACCCTCTGGTCCCCCCTTTTTTAAAAGGGAACCACCACCCCGGTCTGCCACTCCTTAGGCACCGTCCCAGACTTCCACGCAATGTTGAAGGCGTGTCAACCAAGACAACCCCTCCACACCCAGAGCTTTAAGCATTTCTGGGACGGATCTCATCAATTCCTGGGGCTTTGCCACTGTGGAGTTGTTTAACTACCTCAGCAACCTCCACCAGGGAAATTGATGCCAATCCCCCCCTCATCCTCCAGCTCTGCCTCTACCATAGAGGGCGTATTAGTCGGTTAGGAGTTCCTCAAAGTGCTCCTTCCACCGCCCTATTACCTCCTCAGTTGAGGTCAACAGCGTCCCATCCTTACTGTACACAGCTTGGATGGTTCCCGCTTCCCCCCTCCTGAGGTGGCGAACGGTTTTCAGAAGTACCTTGGTGCCGACCGAAAGTCCTTCTCCATGTCTTCTCCGAACTTCTCCCACACACGCTGCTTTGCCTCTTTCACGGCAGAGGCTGCAGCCCTTCGAGCCCTTCGGTACCTTGCAACTGCCTCCGGAGTCGTCTGGGATAACATATCCCGGAAAGACTCCTTCTTCAATCGGACGGCTTCCCTGACCACCGGTGTCCACCACGGTGTTCGTGGGTTACCACCCCTTGAGGCACCTAAGACCCTAAGACCACAGCTCCTCACCGCAGCTTCAGCAATGGAAACTTTGAACATTGTCCACTCAGGTTCAATGCCCCCAGCCTCCACAGGGATGCACGAAAAGCTCCGCCGGAGGTGTGAGTTGAAAGTCTGTCGGACAGGGGCCTCCTCCAGACGTTCCCAATTTACCCGCACTACCCGTTTGGGCTTACCAGGTCTGTCCAGAGTCTTCCCCCACCCCTGACCCAACTCACCACCAGATGGTGATCGGTTGACAGCTCCGCCCCCTCTCTTCACCCGAGTGTCCAAAACATATGGCCTCAGATCAGATGAAAGCGATTATAAAATCGATCATTGACCTTTGGCCTAGGGTGCTCTGGTACCAAGTACACTTATGAGCATCCCTATGTTCGAACATGGTGTTCGTTATAGACAATCCATGACTAGCACAGAAGTCCAACAACAAACAACCACTCTGGTTTAGATCAGGGAGGCCGTTCCTCCCAATCACGCCTCTCCATGTGTCTCCATCATTACCCACGTGCGCGTTGAAGTCCCCCCAGCAGAACTATGGAGTCCCCGACTGGAGCCCCATGCAGGACTCCACTCAAGGTCTCCAAGAAGGCCGAATACTCTGAACTCTTGTTTGGTGCATATGCACAAACAACAGTCAGAGTTTTCCCCCCACAACCCGCAGGCGTAGGGGAGGCGACCCTCTCGTCCACCGGGTTAAACTCCAACGTAGCGGCGCTCAGCCGGGGGCTTGTGAGTATCCCCACACCCGCCCGGCGCCTCACACCCTGGGCAACTCCGGAGAAGAAAAGAGTCCAACCCCTATCCAGGAGTATGGTTCCAGAACCAAGACTGTGCGTAGAGGTAAGCCCCACCAGATCTAACCGGTAGCGCTCCACCTCCCGCACAAGTTCCGGCTCCTTCCCCCACAGAGAGGTGACATTCCACGTCCCCAGAGCCAGCCTCTGCTGCCTGGGTCTGGTCCGTCGAGGCCCCTGACCTTCACTGCCACCCATGTGGCAGCGCACCCGACCCGATAAAATGTATGTAAAACTAATGTGACCAGTAACTAGGGATGTCGGTCACTGGTTAATGATCACTTAACAGGGTCCGCTGTCGGTCAGAAAAAAGGTTTGCATCACTACCTGGAACAGTAGAGAGAATATTGTAGGAACGGGATTCATTCAAACAGTCAAGGCACAATGTGTACCGGCCTTACCTGTGCATTTCCATGTATCAGAAGCACCTGCTTTGGGTTTCATTACTGTCAAATCCAGTTAGCACTTCTTCCACGATATTTTATATTTAAGTAAAAAAAGCATCTCTTTCACCACTTTCTTTTCTCCAAACATCGTTTTTCTCAGTTTATCTCCCTCTTCTCCATTCCCCAAATCATAATGTCTCGCCCTCCCTCCCCCCTCTTCTCTCTCGCTCTCTCTGCTGGCTTGTGACAGACGGCCTAATAGGATTTAATAAGCCCCATTTGCATGTCAGCCTTTTAGATTTTCTGTAAAAAAGAAAGGCAGTAGGAGGGATGGGGGGTGGACAGGGAGAGAGAGGGAGGGAGGAAGGGATGGTGTGAAGGGATAGAAAGGAGGAGAGAAAGAAAGTAAGGAGTGAGGGAGGGATATGAGTAAATGTGGCGATGGATGTATGGATTGAATTACGGGACCATTTCTCTTTTGATTGAAGTAAAAAAGCATATAACAACTGATTTAAAATATTGGCCTTTAAAAAGGAAAAAAATGCATTCATTCCTGTCTTAATTTGTTTCCTAAAATCGCATGCGTGAGAACTCATTCCAGTATGCATTGGGAGTGATAATTGTTCATTTTTCTTGCTTTCAGTATGTTTTATGGTCTACATGTTGTTTCTGAGCGGTGTTTCCACCCTGATAAACATCAGCTTTTGGTGGTAAATGTAGCTGGCAGCTTTATGTCACTTACACCAAGTGGCTTTTGTGCTTTTGTTTGGATTTTGTTTGTTGTTTAGAGCAAATGTGAAGAACAGAGTGCAACAAGAAGTCAAGATTCTCAAAAATTGATCACTAGACAATGGGCTATCCGGTATTACATGACAATCAAATGTCATCATGTTGGAGGAGCTTATTGTTATCATCCACACAGCAATAACCAACGACCATTTTCAATTTCATCCACTTTATAGAGCTCTTTTCTGGTCATTTGGTGATTGAAATGGTGGACTGTCCTCACTAGAAAAAGCAACAACCGTTTGTTTTAAATGCTTAAAACCACCTATGTTTAAGTTTTCTTGACGAGTGACCTCTCAAACAAACTTTATCCATTGCAGTGGTAGATCATAAAACAGTTATATGAATCTGTTCTGCCACCAGCAGTGGTTTCAGTTGAACATTCTGTTGCTATAGCAACCCCTACTGGCACCATAGAGCTCAACAGTGTGGTTCTGGAAGTAAAAATCCCATTCATTTTCTCCATAAGGATTTTGATTACCAGCATTAATGTCTAAACCATCCAAGGTAGACTGACCACGAGCTACAAGGTTGTGAAACTAACGTTTCTGCTCCTATAGAAGCTAGAAGTCCGTATGAAATCAACCTTTCTTTTAGGAAAAACACGTTTTATTTGCGATCTTCTGGAGAAAAACTTCACTACCCAAAATCCGAAGCGCACAGCGACGTCTCCGATTAGTGGAACTCGCTGTTCCCATGGAAATGTTTACCGAACCCGCAAACAGCTAGAGCGAGCTTCTACCATTGAAGTCTATGATAGTTTCTGTACACAGTCTTGTACCTTTGCCACAATTCATTTCATAGCTGGTTGGCTTGGTTCCAGCCTTAAAACTCTTTATGTAAGCATTTAATTACGGTATGTTATACAGATTTAACAGACTGTGGAATGCTGTGATTGACTAATCAGATTTGAGTATTCAACAAGGCCGTGTAATAATAATCTGATTGGTTCATAGCCGTGATACAGTAACCACATACCACTGCTATGGTGTCTAATTCCTTTGCACAATATGTATCACTCTGCGCCTTAGAAAAAAAACGTTAGACTAACGAACTGTGCCACTGGGGAAACCGTTCATCTGCATCTGCTATATTCAGAATAGTTTCACCTTGCCGTCACACAGCCCTTGCCGACTGGGAACTGAAGCCGTTATATATGCTCTCTTAAAAGCAACCAGACTCCATTGACAAACTTGTGATTTTTTTTCTCCTCTCCTAACATGGATAGTAATACAAACCAAAATGTGTGTGTGTGTATATATATATATATATATATATGTATAGTGTGTGTGTGTGTGTGTGTGTGTGTGTGTGAGACAGAGGGAGACTGTCACAGTGTAAAGGAGGATAAAAGGTCCAGCCAAAAACCGTAAGTGTTGCACATATCTCCACACACACTCAGTAATCCCCATGTTGGTAGCTGATGTTTATTGCCATGTAATAGGATCAGGATGAGGCAGCGTCAATATCAGAGCAAACATCTCACACACGCACACACAGACACACACACAATCACTGATCAAACATAGCCCAGGAAACATTGTGATCCAGGAGAGATGAGAGGACTAATCCTTTTAGCCTTCTAAGAAGACTCTCCTCCTCCTCCTCCTCCTCCTCTTCTCTCTTTCTCTCCAAGGCTCGCTTTCTCAAACATTCTTCTTCTTTGACTCTCTGCCGTTCTCGTTCTTCTTCTCCTTCGCCTGACAACGTTGTTTTTGCTCTACTTTTCTGACGAGGACAAGGCTAGAGAGAGAGAGTGTCACAGAGCTAAATATACTGTGTGTGTGTGTCTGTGTGTGTGTGAGAATCTGTGTGTTAAGAGTAGATTCATCTGCTTGGTTTGCTGAGAGATTATACCTGATAAATCCTCTTTTTAAACCAAACCAACCTCCCCAGCTTCTTCCCACCTACACTCTGCATCCCTGTGTGTGTGTGTGTGTGTGTGTGTGTGCGTGCGTGCGTGCATTTCTTATGCATGTTAAAATTTCAGTTCAAGCTATTCAAGTTCTGAAGGGTGGATGTCATTTTTTAAACCATAGCTGATATATATGGCTTGTTTATTGACAGAGGATAGGGATTGGTCTCTTGGTTGGTCAGTCCAACAATTTGATACGGAGTTAAGATATTTCTACAGCTTCAAAAGATGAATACTTGTGGTTCCTATTAAGATTGTGGTGACCTTTTGTCTAGGACAGGCCAAAATGACCCCTTGACCAATACTTCTGCTACTTGATCAAACTGTAACGTCTTTTTTTCACATAAACCGTGAACATTTGGAGTCTCTTTTCCAATTTTCATTATTGCAACCTGTTGAAATGTGTGTGTGCGTGCGTCTTCAAACAACTGTGAGTGCTTAATGAATTTACTTACTTACTTACTGCTCTGATTGGAAATTAATTAAAAAAACCTCAAACAGACAGCCGCCCACAGGGAGCCATTGGCAACACACTGACAGACTGCTCTGTGGAGGGAAGGAGGAAGGAAGAGTTTACAACTACCTGATGCACGTCCTATGACCCCACATGTCATGGATTATACCAACCTTAGCCTTGTTATTGCTGTCATTTTTGTCTTATCTACAGCATCAGTTAAACGGCAGCAGTCTCAATCACAGATGAGCAACTCAGTATGACATGTTTTTAACTGATGCCAGCAAAATAATTAGGTTTTAAGTTCACTAAACAATATAGGAAGAGGATTTGCATAAATGGATGATTTTTCAGGAAAAAGCATTTTTAAAAGACAAAAGAAAATTTTTTAGAATATGTTTAAGTGACATTTTAGGCAAATGTGTTGCCTGTGTCCCTATAGGCCAGACGCTGGATATTTGACGCTGCTTAATGTGCAAATACTGTATATGTTGCTATAATATAAAAACACCCTATTCAATGAAAAACGCTATGTATTGGAATATTTATTTAGATTTCCAAGTCTTTCTTTTTTTTCAAAGATATATTTATTGAAGCCTTTTTTATATGTATAATTTCACAAACAAGGCAAACAAAGGAACAGACATACAGAATCAGAACCCCTCACCAACCCCCACCCTCAATCCTGGTACAGTTAAAAAAAAATAAAAAAAATAAACAATTGCATGAGTTCACCTTTGGTTACATCTGAAAAGCAAAATAAAATACAATCAAGTGCTGTATGCGGTCCCAAATAATCATAAAATCATAGAAGTATGGTAGACAAAATATTAAAGGGGAGCAAGTTACATACAGATGTACTAGTGTAACTTATGTAATGATGGTAGTAAGGCCAAGAAAGAACACCATCTTTTTTTGTACTTCTCTGGGTTCCTCCTCACGCTGAATAGATTTTTTCAGGTGTGCTGTAGGATGTTAATTTACTTAACCATTGTCTCTGCGATAGAGGAAATTCTGCTTTCCAATTCTGCAAAATACACTTTTTACCAGCTGTAAATTTTTTAGTAAAGCTTGCATCTAGAATCTGTATCTCTCCCAGAATCCATATCCTTGGGTCAGAGGGAATCTTGACATTTGTAGTTTTTGAAGCAATATTAATGTATTTCCAATATGTTTCCAAGCTAGGACATTCCAGAGCATGTGAAGCAAGTCCCCCTCACAGGTTCTACATCTCTGACAATTTGGAGAGGAGTTGTGGTGCATTTTATGCAGTCTATATGGAGTATAATAGGTTCTATTAAATATATTAAACGGTATTTGTCTGTGTTTTGTTGACATTAGTACTGATTGGGAGATTTCAAGGATATTACACCAGTCCTTGTCATTGTTTTTTATGTTAAGATCTGATTCCCATTTCTTCTTTGTACTAATCTTATTATATATTGTAAGGTTATTATAAGGTTACTGTTTTTACGCCCTTACTAGCCCAGTTGCTCATTATTCCATTTGTAATCTGATGTGAAATGCTGGGATTATCACACAGAGGAGTTTTACGAAACAAGGAGATGTTTAGACCGATGACAGCATGAGCTTCACGTCATGCAGAGAAAGAGTTCAAAATGATAGGGTTCTTAGTAATGTTTAAGAGTGTTTTCTTAGAGGTTAGGAAAGGAAGAGACTTCAGCGGAACATGTTTTAATTGGTGTTGTTCAATAAGAAGCCATCTTGCCACACGTTTGTCCCTGTGTAGCCAGCACAATACTGAGCGAAACTGAGCTGCAAGGTAATAGCCTCTAAAGTTGGGAAGATTTAACCCTCCTTTAGAGTATGGAGCCTGAAGAGTTGATAGTTTGACTCTGGGGGGTTTACCTTTCCAAAGAAAGCTACGTAAAGATTTATTTAGGTCATCAAAGAAAGGTGTGGGTATTTTAAATGGGATGCATTGGAAAAGAGATATGAATTTGGGGAGGATACACCTCTTAATTAAATTAACTCTGCCAATTAGTGATAGCGGAAGGTCCCTCCAGTTTTGTAAATCTATTTTTACTTGGTTTAAGAGATTGATATCATTGTCTTTAAAGGTTTTATCTACAGAAGTTTGAATTTCTATGCCCAAGTATTTAAGTCAACTAGGGTGCCATTGCAAAAGTCTGGTTTTTGATATAGTTGTCCTGTATATTTAAGGGCAGGACCTCACTTTTTGTAAGGTTTAGCTTATAGCCAGAAGCTGCACTATACTGTTGGAAACATTGTAAGGGGGGAGTTTGCAGGGTCAGTCACAAAGGCTAATAGGTCATCTGTATACAAAGCCAATTTATGTTCATTCGTTCCAAATCTGATACCAGTAATTGTGTTGTTAGAGCGAATTGCAATAGCCAGAGGCTATGGCTATCAAAAACAACAATGGAGAGCAGGGGCAACCCTGACGGACCCCCCTGGATAGTGAGAAGATATCCGATAAGACCCCATTTATCAAAATTTGTGCTTTAAAGATAAATTTAGTTCCAAAATTCATCGCTTCAAGAGTTCAAAAGAGAAAGCTGGGTTCGATCCTGTCGAACGCCTTTTCCGCGTCCATTGACAGTATTAGCATGGGGACCTTATGTGAGCGGGCTGTTTCAATTACAGGTGCTGGTCATATAATTATAATATCATGAAAAAGTTGATTTATTTCAGTAATTCCATTCAAAAAGTGAAACTTGTATAATGTATACATTCATTCCACAAAGACTGATATATTTCAAGTGTTTATTTCTTTTAATTTTGATGATTATAACTGACAACTAATGAGAACCCCAAATTCAGTATCTCAAAAATTTGAATATTGTGAAAAGGTTCAATATTGAAGACACTTGGTGCCACACTCTAATCAGCTAATTAACTCAAAACACCTGCAAAGGCCCTTAAATGGTCTCTCAGTCTAGTTCTGTAGGCTACACAATCATGGGGAAGACTGCTGACTTGACAGCTGTCCAAAAGATGACCACCAGCCCAACAAGGGCAAGACAAAAAAAGGTCATTGCTAAAGAGGCTGTCTGTTCACAGAGCTCTGTGTCCAAGCACATTAATAGAGAGGCGAAGGGAAGGAAAAAAAGTGTACAAGCAATAGGGATAACCGCACCCTGGAGAGGATTGTAAAATAAAACCTATTCAAAAATGTGGGGGAGATTCACAAAGAGTGGACTGCAGCTGGAGTCAGTGCTTCAAGAACCACCACGCACAGACGTAACCAAGACCTGGGTTTCAGCTGTCGCATTCCTTGTGTCAAGCCACTCTTGAACAAGACACAGCGTCAGAAGCGTCTCGCCTGGGCTAAAGACAAAAAGGACTGGACTGCTGCTGAGTGGTCCAAAGTTATGTTCTCTGATGAAAGTAAATGTTGCATTTCCTTTGGAAATCAAGGTCCCAGAGTCTGGAGGAAGAGAGGAGAGGCACAGAATCCACGTTGCTTGAAGTCCAGTGTAAAGTTTCCACAGTCAGTGATGGTTTGGGGTGCCATGTCATCTGCTGGTGTTGGTCCACTGTGTTTTCTGAGGTCCAGGGTCAACGCAGCCGTCTACCAGGAAGTTTTAGAGCACTTCATGCTTCCTGCTGCTGACCAACTTTATGGAGATGCAGATTTCATTTTCCAACAGGACTTGGCACCTGCACACAGTGCCAAAGCTACCAGTACCTGGTTTAAGGACCATGGTATCCCTGTTCTTAATTGGCCAGCAAACTCGCCTGACCTTAACCCCATAGAAAATCTATGGGGTATTGTGAAGAGGAAGATGCGATGCGCCAGACCCAACAATGCAGAAGAGCTGAAGGCCACTATCAGAGCAAACTGGGCTCTCCTAACACCTGAGCAGTGCCACAGACTGATCGACTCCATGCCACGCCGCATTGCTGCAGTAATTCAGGCAAAAGGAGCCAACTAAGTATTGAGTGCTGTTCACACTCATACTTTTCATGTTCATACTTTTCAGTTGGCCAACATTTCTAAAAATCCTTTTTTTGTATTGGTCTTAAGTAATACGGAGATGCTGAATTTGGGATTTTTATTAGTTGTCAGTTATAATCATCACAATTAAAAGAAATGAACATTTGAAATATATCACTCTGTGTGTGATGAATGAATATAATATACAAATTTCACTTTTTGAATGGAATTACTGACATAAATCAACTTTTTCATGATATTCTAATTATATGACCAGCATCTGTATATGAAAAAGTGTAAGCACATTGTCCGATCCATATAGATTTTTAACAAAGCCTGTCTGATCAGCATTAACGATTTTTGGGATTATACATTCCATTCTTGATGCAATTAACTCTGATATCATTTTGTAGTCCGAGTTCAGAAGACTGACAGGACGATAAGAAGTACATTTTTGATGATCCTTTCCCGATTTTGGTAGCAAAATTATCGTAGCCAATTCCAAAGAGCTAGGGAGAGTCTTATTAGTCAGTGCTTCGTTGAGCATGTTTGTTAAAGGGGTTATAAGCTTATCAGAAAAGGTTTTAAAAAATTCAATTGGAAAGCCATCCGGCCCAGGGGCTTTATTATTCTGTAGGGATTTCATAGCATCAAGAACCTCTCTTTCGGATATATTAGCATCCAGGGAATTTTTATCATCAGGGTCTAACTTAGGCAAGGTTAATGAGCTTAAAAATGCTTTTGCTTTAGTGTTCTCAATCCCATGTTCTGTCTTATATAGTGTCTCATAGAATAATTGAAATTCACGATTGATATCGTGGATTAAAAAGGGATCTTCTATCGTCTGTGATAATAGAATGTATAGTTTTTTCAGTTTTTTCCCTTTTAATTTGCCAAGCTAGTAGCTTGCTGGTTTTATGGCCGAATTCGTAGTAATGATAGTTGGTCCTAGCTAGATCAGCCTCAGCTTTATTAGTACATAAGTTATCATATTGAATCCGTTTTAGAGACAAGGTATTGAGCACCGTTTCACATTTAGTGTGGGTGTGTTCACGTTCCAGGTCTCTAATTTCATTTTCTAAATTCGCAAGAGTTTTCTTTTTTTCTCTGATCTTGTGAGAACTATACGATAGGATCTGGCCTCTCATATATGCTTTTAAGGCCTCCCATATAAAAGCATGAGATGAGGAATTAGTATTCGTTTCCATAAATACATCAATATGGCCTCTCATAAATCTAATGAATTCAGGGTCTTTCACTATATAGGATTTAAACCTCCAAGTGAAGGGTTTCAATTGTGCAGCGTCAATCTCCCAGGTCATTTTCATAGGATTATGATCGGACAATGTAGCTGATAGATAAGAGCAATCAGTGAACCTGGCAGCCATATTGTGGGGTATTAAAAACGTGTCAATTCTGGAATACGAACATTTGAAAAGAATGAAAAGTCTTTAGCTTTTGGATTAAGCTGCTGCCAAATATCGCACAGTCCCAAATCCCTCATCCCCTGAGCAGAACTGAGGCAGCCTTAGAGCGATTAAGAGATCTTGGCATGGATCGATCTAAATTAGGGTCCAATACAAAACAGTGCCCCCTCAGCAGTTTAAAAAAAGTAGGGTCATCGTGGTTGGGGCCATATATGTTAACAAGTGTAACCCTATTGGAATTTAATTCGCCCTTAACTAAGATAAATCTTGCATTACCATCTTTTTCTATTGATATTAATTTAAAGTTCAGTTTTTTATTGATAAGGATAGCAACCCCCCTAGCTTTTGTGTTGAATGATGAGTGGTAGACGTGTTCCACCCAGTCTCTCCTTAGTTTGACATGTTCTGCATCGGAAAGGTGAGTTTCCTGAATAAATGAAACATCGGTGGACTGTCTCTTTAAGTACGTCAACATTTTTCTCCTCTTAATTGGAGAGTTGATTCCCCTGACATTCCAAGAAATTAAGTTTAGTTGGCTAGTCCTAATACCTTAATAACAGATGCAACTTAAGTATGTTGGGAGCCTCAATGCTTACATATAAAATGAAAGTTAGGTGAGTAACAATGCTTACAGATAAAAACCGTACCAAACTCCCGTATGAAACCCGCCGATTGGAACCCTTAACACTAAACACCCCCATTGGGTAGTTAACTCTCTACTCTCTCAACACGACCTCTCAACAGTTAGAAAAAAGATATATTAAGCATCAAACCATGGAGCAAATTCCAAGAACCAGTTACTTATCGGAAAATAAAAAATAAAAATAAAAGAAAATCATTAGAATTTAAGGCATGAACACAAGATTTGGTAGCTCAGCGTGAAATAGACTTGAAGTATATCCAATGGCTTATAAGGGGAATGTAAAATGGGAACAGAGTTAAACAATTATGTTGATAATCTGTGCTCCCTTGTTCCTCTAATCTATTTTTCAGAGATAAAGGAAATACTCTTTGTAGTCCGCAAATTAACTTACGCACATCTTCCCCTGCGTCACAGCAGTACAGGTGGAGCAGCCAGGTAGGAGTCCTCTGGTGCGTACACTATTGTGACATCTCAGCTGCTCGGTCAGTTGTTATTATGAATAGTTTTCAAAAAGTCCGCCGCTGCGGAAGGTGATGTAAACCATCTGATGTCGTCCTCGTGCGTAATCCGTAGTTTAGCTGGATGGTGCAGGGAATAGGAGATTCCTCTTTCCCGAAGGCTCTTTTTTTTCATCTTTAATGTTATCCTCATTTGCTGATATTCCCTCCATTTCTTCAATTTGGTCAGCTAGAGTCGATATCGCCGTTTCAATTTTAAAGAGTGAGGACTGGATGGAAGTTGTTTTATCTAACTGTCTTGATATATCCTCCTTGCTTTCCTGAATAGCCGCCATAACTGCATCAAGAGTAGGGCTTCCACCTTTAGGAGAGCCGGTCGCCATTTTGGATATGTGTGCGGGCCTGGCTGTTCGTTTAGACAGTGGTGTAATATCCTTAAGACCCTTTAGGTTATACTATGCCATGTGCCACTACAAATAGTCAATTATGTTCTAGTGTTTTAGTACCATGGTTATCATGGAAAATCGTAGCAACTACGTTATTAAACTAACATTAGTGATCAGATGCAGCCTTGTGTGGTTGCTATAGAAACTAATTAACGTTGAGCTAACGTTATTCGCCGTAGTTCTAAACGTTACAGTGTTTTAAAAATGGACGAATTCATTGTCAATTTTAATATATATGGAGTAGGGAAGACATTTGAGGACTGGTTAAAGAGCGACGAGGACGACAGAATGACAAGGGTACCCGTTTCCCAGATCTGACAGATGAGGAGCTGCGTACAAGAAGACGGGGCCCTTGAATCAAACACGAAAAAGGCAACTGCCTTTGCTATCAAGGTTTTCACCGAGTGGAAGAGCCACCAGAAGGATAGACTGACAGTGACAACTGACCCGGACTGTGGTTGCTATAGAAACTAATTAGCTACAGCTGAGCTAACGTTATTCACCGTAGTTCTAAAGGGGACTACTTTTTGAGGGAGATGAACTCAAACAGAGTATACATTTAATAAGCATGCAATACGAATAAGAAAAAGCATAATTATTAAAGTATTTGAATTTTTTATTATGTTGGCAAGCAAGAAGTAGAATAAACGGGATAATCACCTCAAGGCAGGGCAATAAACAGTCTGATATGCCCGGCTTGTGGACGGCTTACCGCCCGAGACGAAGTCGTGAAACAATTTAACAAAAGTATTTGATTAATCTGTGAGACAGCCTGAACATATGTCAGTGAGCAATTTCCCACTATCCCCTTGTGGAATGTGTCAAACACAAAAGAGAAATAACACACAATAGACAAACAAGTGACACATCAATAATGACAAGTTACGGCAGTGAAATGTTTCATCAAGAGCGACCACATGTCAGCCTCTGAGTAATTTCCTACTTCCACTCAAATCTAACAAAAATCTGGCTTTCTACTGTATATCATTGTTGTCTTGTGAAACACGAAAAGTGTTTTTCAGAAAATAAGGAGAAGAGCTTTGATCTCATGTTTGACATTGTGTTTTGGAGTATATTCAACTGACTTTAAAAGGCTTTTTATGAACCAAATATTCTCAATGTTGTCATTCAGTCTGTACTACTATTAACAGGTTGTTCTAGCGATTTAGTCTTGCACTTCCATAAAGTTAGGGGACTTGTGGGATTGACAGATTCAAATAACGGTGGTTAAAATTGATGCAGCAGAGGTCAAAATATCCTGACTTCAGTGCAGCATTCATGTCATATTGGAGTTATTCGAATTATAAGTTTCTGACTTGTTAATAGCATCCATGTCAACATCAAAATTGTATTTACGACTGGGAAACCCTTCTTTCCTGAAAGCTTAGATATATCCAACTTGTTGCTTAATTATACGGGAGCACCTCACGTCAGCGTCAGACTGTGTCAGTCAAACCCAGATTAAATAGTGCTATATTGTCAATGCACAGTATTTTCAAAACAGCACACATCTATCTCTGCAATCATACAACTGTCTTGAGTTGTCTGATGATGTGAAAGCTTGCATGTAAACTTGGGAATCTTTCCTCTGTCTACCCTCCATCCCAGACACGTAGTAAGTAATGGGCTGGGGCGGCACTGGCCCGCCCACTTTACTCACTGGCCCGTCCAGCCAAGTTTGATCAAAATACGTTTTGTTATGAAAAATATTCAAATAGAAAAGAAAAAAGAAATAGTAACAGAACTTGTGTGTTTAATGTGTCTTCTCTTCTGATTAAAACAAATTAGAAAGCCTTCGGAACGTAGTTGGTTGCTATGGTAACGACAGGCAGACTCTCTGGGCTGCCTTCAGCAGCTAACATTAGCTAGCTGGCTATTTAGACAATGTACCATGAATGTGTTAAGCAATGTACTGTTAAAAGTTACCGCGACAACAACGGCTTCTCTTTAAAGTGGTATGGACAGTTTTCTTGGATGGAATACAGTGTAAATAAGGACGAGCTGTCCATAGTCCTGAAGCAACAGTGCTGTTATGAATGCACAAAGGATATGTTACATGTGCAATTTCTGTCTGATGTAGGCTATTCTATGTCATGCAGTATGTAAACGCCTTCTTTGCCCTGCAGAGCCAATGCTGCTGGTTCTGCCGGTGCAAATATATTTTAGCCTGAATAGGTTAATAATGTTGCTCCATCCCATATAAAGCATCCCCTGTTCTAGATCAAAAGCTCCAGAACAGCTACTAAACAGACCTTTGGGTGAGACTGCTGTTTCCAAGCTCAAGAATGAAATTTAAATTTCAACTTTTAAGCCAACATGGACGAGAAGTCCTTGAAGTGCTCAGAAAAAAAATGGAAATCTGAATATCTGTAATTTCATAAATGGACAAGGGGGGGCTTGTTTTGTGAAATGATAAATTTTGCTAAAACATGGCAGGAAATTAGGTTTAAAGTCCTGTAAATGTACAGTATGTTTGCCTTTCATGATGCTCTGCAGTAGATATGTTATATTCCATTAAAAGAAATCGGACCCTAACTGTTAATGCGTCTGAACCTCTCCGCGCTGCCTTTGGTTCAGGAAGTGTTAACCGGTCCAGCTCCCTCACGCAGACAATGATGTTAAAGACTAATTGACGAGCACTTTAAATAAGTCCTAATTAGAGCACGGCTGGTAATAATTGGGCAGGCGGTCTGAGCACTAATTAACGTAAAAAAAGGCCCGCTGTGTGTGTATGTGTGTTACCGTGTGGATGAATGATCTCTTCAGGGGGTCTGATGAAGCCCATACGTTCAAGAAGCAGACAGAGCGAGCGAGGGAGAGAGAAAGAGGGGCGATAAACCGCCACCCCCTCCTCGCTCTTTTGCAATGGCGTATGGTTTGTGGGTGGCCCTCCCTGCATGGGAGGGACAGGGTGGAGGACAGGTGTGTGTGTGTGTGTGTGTGTGTGTGTGTGTGTGTGTGTGTGTGTGTGTGTGAGAGCTGAACTTACTCCTAACAAGACTAATTGATTCTGTAGCCTTTCTTTATCCTTCCCCATCTTCCCCTCACACACACTCTCTGTTTTTTCTTCTCCTCTCTGCCTCTAATTGTTTGTGCTGAGAGGCATCTAGAAAACAGCAGTGATAGATTTCCCACCTGCTGCAGAGACACATTAGTAACACACTCAAATGACTTGTATGCCTTTCACACTCTTCCTGCTGTTGTGTATTCATTGTTTACCGCTGGTCCTTTCAGCTGGCAACCTAGGTGTGCCTCATTTGTGTCACATAGTTCTATAAGTAGGGTTTGAATACAGCATATCAAGGGCTGATATTGATTACTTGTCCTGCCATTAAAACCTAGATGTTGCCTAAAATGTGATTTAGTTTGATTGGTTCCTTGATTATTATAGAATAATTCAATAATCAACACTACAATCCAATATAACTGTTCTGCCATAAAGTTTGCTTTTATTTATTTTCGATCACCGTGTGTACATACCCATCTCCGCAAATCGGTCCCAAAACGTCCCAGTTAGATAGTAAATGCCGTAAACATATTCTTTGTAAATCTTTACAATAATTCCACAAAATAACCCAGCAGGTATGCCTTTTTGCACGATCCAAATTTTCTTGAAAACTTGCCATTTTCAGCATGTAGCTTGCTAGCTCTAAGTTTGTTGTTGTGGAACAACACACAGAGCGCGGAAGCGGTGGGACATCAACGCCATCACACGACGTCAGGCAATTATCCTGGAAATGTTTTTCTGTTGATCCAGACTAATACCAACGTAATTCGTGCGGTACCCAGCCCTAATCCCTTGAACCTCAGAGACACTTTCATGTTAAAGGAGAATTCCGGTCGATTCCAACACGTAGCTCTGTTGTTTTTAAATTTGGAGTGCTGTCAGTAGCGAGAAAAATGAAACCAATCGGTGCTGCCTACACCGTGTTATCCTCCTGCTAGCATTAGCAGCCAACAGGCTTAAACAGGGCAAGTTTTAAACTTGTTTTTAGCCTCTCAACATCAACATCATTAAAAGTGCCTACCCATGTGAAGTGATTCCTTCCGAGTGAACACAGTGAATCGGACTGCAGTAGATGTGAAAGAAATGCATAAAAGTTCTGCTAATTCAGCTCTGTTTAGTTCCGGTGTTGATATTGCAAGGAGTGCTTCAGGACCGTCTACAAACTACAACACTGAAAAGAGATGCAAACATATTTTCAAAAATAGGCATATGCTTATTTTTTTAAAAGTAAGTGCTGTAGTACAACTAGCAGGAGACAAGTTATAATTGAGGTAAGTTTGGAGACACTACCTTATTTAACCATTAAATTAATAGCCTACATATTTTTGTTGTATCTCTTTTCTGTGTTGTAGTTTGTAGACGGTCCCTAAGCACTCTTAACTGCCGTCTCAACACTGGAACTAAACAGAGCTGAATTAGCAGAACTTTTTTCTTCACATCTACTGCAGTCAGATTCACTGTGTTCACTCGGAAGGAATCACTTCACATGGGTAGGCACTTTAATGACATTTTGAACATGTTAAGAGGCTAAAAACAAGTTTAAAACTTGCCCTGTTTAAGCCTGTTGGGTGCTAACGCCAGCAGGAGGATAACACGGTGTAGGCAGCACCGACTGTTTTAGTTTTTCTTGCTACTGACAGCACTCCAAATTTACAAACAACAGAGCTACGTGTTGAAATCGACTGGAATTTTCCTTTAAAGCTTTTTGGTCAGCACATTGGGATATGCTTAGAACAGTCAGCAGTGAACTGGGTTGAACTTCAAATATGTTTTAACTTTGATCACACTGGGTAGGTGGGCACAACACCCAAGCTATTTATCTTTTATGGTTGCAAAGTGATTCTGCTGATCTAGCCCTGGAACTTGAAGGAGTGTCCTACTGGCCACAGCAGGATTCATCACTCAGACAGATTTATAATTGAAAATTACTTCAAATACTAATTAATGGCACAGCATCTAAAATTGGCTGTCTGGTTTGAACATACCAACTATACAGTTGTTGGTCTCTAATTCCTGGTTAATTAATTAAATATTCAGTGGATTAGAGGAATTATGGGTAATTGTTCCTTAACGACCCTTAACAAGGCCTTGATTGGTGTCTTCAGCCATATCCTGTGGCTAAAATGATCCTTCAATTAGTGATGGAAAGTGCATGAAGAGAGAGCGTTGGTGTATCAGAGGTGACATGATGGACAGCAGACAGGAAGGAGAATTTCAGTTACTTCAACCAAATAAGAGAAAAGAAAGTTCTGAGGGATATTTTTAATTTAGTGAACATGGGGCCAGTGGGTTGTTTAAATGTGTTTAGGCAACTCAAAGGGATTCTAGGTGGTTTCTGATGAGCTACAACAAGCCCGAGACTCATAGAGCTTATCAAACTTAACCAGTTCAATTGGTCTGAACCAAGAAATAAATTGTACATATTTTTTATATGTATTTTTTATGTTTTATTTGATTTTGATGTGTGCTGAAATCTTCAAAGTTAAATATATATTTGCATTTTCTATTCATGCCCCAGAAATACTGACCCATTTGGAGATTTGTTCAGGAAAATAAGTCTTATTTTTTTCTTTTTGTTCAGAATTGCAGGACTGAAGCAGTGCACCATTTTCAATTTGGCCTCTATTCAGGATAATGGATTTTACTCCACTGGTGCAAGGCATGTTTTTGTTACTCTACATAAACCCCATATATGGATGTGAAACCACTTGTTGCTGCTATCTCTTACTTGATTCTGCTAGGTGGTCTGTACTTTATTTTCCACATTTTCTGGAATATTGGCAGAACATCAAAGTTGGTGCACTAGAGACTTAGGACCATGATATACGGCATGACGGCCCTGCATCAAGGCTGCTAATAAGCTGCTGTAGTTTAATGAATTTCTTGCTAAATTGGGAAAACTCTTTCTTGTTTTGTCATGAAAAAGCGTTGAAAAAAACCCACAACTTCTTCTACAACTTTTTCAGACAACTTCACTACACCCACAAATCACTCTTAACATGTTTTACCTACAGCAGAGATCTTGTACTTGCAGCTGCATGGTGTTTGAGCGCATCCATGTATTGACGTATACAACTGGTGTGTCCGTGTGTGTGTAGGTTCCCATATTTCATGATTCTGACACAGTGACAGGAAGATTTCCCATGGCCTCCGCAGCCTTGTCAGACAGATTCATGTTGTAGATCTCCCATCATGCACACGCACACACACACACACACACACACACACACACACACACACACACACACACACACACAGGCTGTATGGAGATAGGAAGGTGGCTGACATTTGTGGTGCCTCGGGTAGAGGACATGGCCTTTTCTCCTCATTTCTCTTGGCCAATCACCCAGACTGAAAGGAAGATAAGGCCTTTTGTTTGGCATGACAATGTCCTACTGATACTGCCATGGTAGACCATTCAGTGTGAGAGACAGAGTGTGTGCGTGCGTGCGTGCGTGCATGTGTGTGTGTGTGTGTGTGTGTGTGTGTGTGTGTGTCTATCCCACCCCTTTAAGAAAAGGGAACCCCTCAGAGAAGTCATTATTATGAGGACATTTACCATCATTTCAGTTTCAGACACACGCATACACACTAAACTAATGCACACACAGATGATCACAGAGCCTACATAACAGTGTAGCAAGATGGTGTAGAAGATTAGTCTTGCAACAACTCGGCCCCGATGCAAATATACCAAAACCTGGGTTTGTGCAAAACGTTTGTGAGAATGATCTTCACTAACCTTTTATAAAAATGATCACTTATATTCATTAATTATTTCAGAACTTCTGTTAATGCACATTCCTAGTAGATAACACTGTGTTTTGGCATCTTTGCCATCAAACTCATGGATATATTATTTAAACCGGCCTTCCTGTATCCTATTTCATCCGTATCTGAAGTAACACGCCCACATTAACGCAGACCCTTTTTAATTAAATTTTTAGATCTGAACACCCGCAAACAGCTAACTTCCTTGCAGCAAATTACAGCAAAACATTTGTAATTTTCTCTGAAAATTGAACAATCCAAAACTAACGTTTGATTTGATCTGTTTTTTGTTCTTCATTTTTTACTTTTAATTTGTACAATCCATTGGGAGCTGTACTCAGTCTGGTAGCAAGCACTACTACTACTATGTCCTAAAAATTGGAAACAGTAGTTTTGGTCCACTAACTATAGCTTTTTTATCCATCTTCCAGAAAAAACCGTGAGATGTGGTTGAAATATCTGAAAAAAGCAAGTAAATGCTGTGATTTTTAATTTATTTCTCTCAAGGTGGGAGCCGGAGCATATACTATAAACTATGCTATCAACAGGAGAGTTGACAGGGTAGGCTCAATACGTACCAGACCAACACTTCACATCCTTGGGACACCATGTTAGGCAGATGTCGTACCATATCATATTAGATAGCTGGATATTATCTTGTTACCAGTAAATGGTGTTACGCTAGTGTCAGGTGGGAAGGGGGAATGCACTCATTTAAGATGATATCGCTCCCAGAAAAAGGGGCAGGAGCCATGCGCAGGAGGATTGATAATTTTGTCAAATTGCCTGTAGCACTTTGAGGCCTTGCCGTCAGCTGCCGAACATCTTAAAGAAGATCCTGGTATAATACATGAAGCCATCTTCATAATGTATCAAAATTGAATGGCTGGAATGCCACTTAAGGTAGTGGTGGTGTAATTGGTACTCAAAAAATCTTAATAGTATCATATATCTTGAGCTAGGATTTTAAAAGGATCTATTGTGAGATCTTGCCTTGATCTCTCTCTCTCTCTCGCTCTCTCTCACACACACACACACACACACACACACACACACACACACACACACACACACACACACACAGGATGATGCATTCAAGCCATCACTTCATCTCAGAATTCCCAAGCGTATTGGGACACCACATGCAATAATGATCTTCTGGAAATGGCTTGGTTGGACTGCTAACTTGTGTAAATAGTGCAGGCAGAGACTAATGTACTGTCTTGTAATTGGGGGAATGACTTGCCTATTACAGGTAGACCCTCCGAGAGGGGAGGAGAGGAAAAAAGGAGGTGGAAGATGAGGAGGCAGGAATGGAAAAAAAAGGACGATGAGATTGATGAGGAAGATGAAAGGAAAGCTGGAAAGGAGCAGAAAATGAAGACTTTCTTTTGTGTGTGAGAAAACTTTTGATGTCGATAAAATCTAATGGAAACAGTTTAATGGTCTTGAAATAATGATGAATAGAATATCCAGGCACAAAATATTGCATCATACAGGACATGTCTGTTTTCTCTTTATCATCCTGTCCTCATGTTGATTTGAAAGCCTTTCTCAATCTGCATTCTCTATACTTGTGTTCTTCTGTAACTCCATCATGACTGCTGAAAAACTGTCTAAACTCAAAGTTACATTTGGTCAGTTTATCTAAATAATGCCTTCTTATCCTAGCAAGTCCTTTCTAATGACCGCTGATGTATCGTAGTGCAGTGGCTAAACATCAGAAATAATACATTTAGTTGCTTAAAGTTTCAATTCAATATTTTTTTTGCTGGGAAAATCAATGTGGCTAAAGGTTGAGTTAAGGTTCGTGTTTTTTATTGGGCAGTTAACATTGTAGCCTATAATAATAATTAATCTGTGTATTTGTGGCTCCTTATATGTACCAAATTTGCCACACTTTAATAGAAATGAATGAATACATGTAAATGAAAACAAAAGGTCAGTGTAGAGTAATATAATACCATCCATTCACGATCGATACCTGCCTGATACTTAGGGGGGCTGGAATGATAGTACCTTAAAATGTACTTTACAGTGAGGAGTGTAACTGTAATCACCTGGTAAAGTCAACAATTTTGCTCTTGTTCTTGCAAATTGGTAGCCTGACAAGCCAGACCCACATCAAGATGTTGGGTCTGGGAACTCACCATTGGCAGGGATCAATCCGAGGGGCGGGATAAACGGTTGTCTTTTTAAATTCCCTCTGCACGCAATAGGATAGTGCTACAACCAACCAGAGCAACTCTAGTTGATAGATTAAACTTTTGCCATATCCGGTCGGCAAAACTCCGAACACATGTTCCTTTTTTAAGAATGACTTCAGTGCTGTTCTTTGTTCTTTTCTCAAAGAAAAGCTTAACTCCAAGTCTTCCAGAGTTGCGGCCAAAGCCGATTCGAAAGGCCGCTGTTCACCAGCTATCTTCTTTGTTTTCAAGTAGCAGGGAATTCACGTGGAACCGTCGCAACTCTGCCGTCATTATGTTAAGCCCGCCCACCGACTCTATACACGATGTGATTGGCCTGACCAGAGTTTGATTTTTCCAGCTTGCAAGCCAACGGAGAGTTGCTAGATGACCCTGGCTGCAAATTACATTTGCTGCCGCTAGGGTGCGTTTAGATTTCTAGGCTAGCAAATTGGGACTCTGGATATCAAAACAGACCAGAGTTAGTGTGGCCGACTTGTGCTCGACAAGGTTTATTATAATAAATTAGTTAACATTGCGAGATAGAGCATGGCCTTGGCATAGGTCTGTGCTCTCTGAGTGCCCTTCTAGTTTGTTGAATGTTTTGATTGATGATAATGTAGGTATTCAATCATGAACCACAATGGAAATAAGTCTTGGACATTTTTGTAGCTGCATGAGATTTAATGTCATCTTCCTCCTTAATGGTAAATAAACAAAACTTAAGGAGGCTCCATTGATCGAAAGTGTTGTGTGAAAAAAGGTATATGAATGTAAGTTCCCATAAAGGCCTCATGAGTTAATTAAACAGTTGCAAAGGCCATTCATGATGTTTTGGTTCATTTGAATTACAGTACATTCTTAACCAAATATGAAGCTTCATAAATCTCCTTTACAGATCTGGATTTTGTTTGCTGACACAATTCAGGCTTAATAATACCAACATGATGTTTTGTCATGCTTGTTTAAGAAAATATATTAAAAAATCTATGCAGAGCCGGTTGTAATGCACGCTAATTTCCTTCAGCTATTGGTGAAGCGTCAATTGGCAAACATTGCATAATGTGTTCATGTGAATAGACAGTTTAGATCGCTGTTTGTTAACAATATTTGTTTAGTTATTGTATTCATGGAGACAAATATGAGGCATGTCTTTTTGCTGCTAAATTTCTTGTTAGTTGTTTGCTATTATGATAACAAGGATCCATTTGATGTCAGCAGGGCTTTTATCTTCAAATGAGCCATTTAAATGTCATTACTGTGTGTGTGTGTGTGTGTGTGTGTGTGTGTGTGTGTGTGTGTGTGTGTGTGTGAGTGATTATTACATATACAAGGCCCATTCATGTCTCGTCATTTTTCCTGCAATAAGAAATTACTAGCATTCACGCTCTCTGATGCTGCAGCAGTAATATTATTCAGTTTTTATTAGTTTTTGTTAGTGGACATAAATTCAAGCTTTTGTCCGTTTTGCTGTCCTCAGTTGTTTACTGTTGAAGCAACAGGCCATAGCATAATGACGCAGGAGACTAGAGTCATTATTCACTAATATGGTAGACATTAATTTTGTGAAAATGATATGATCTTTGGAAAGTCAGTATCACTTTTCGAAGATCAAACCAACATAAAGTAGCTTTCAGTCTGCCAGTTTCCATGAGTTTGTACTCCAAAGTGTTTGGATTATTTTGCATTTACATGAAAGTAGAATTTGCATGGAGCTAATTTTACCTACTTTATATACAGTACTGGGATTAGTTTGATACATTTACCGTAAACATGCACCTTAATTGAAATTCTCATTATAGATGTATGTATATAGTAATCCACAAAGTTACTAACTATGGTTGTCAAATACCAATGCCAAAGATTACATAAAATATTGTAATATTTTTGGCTGTAGTCTTGCTCTGTAAAATGGGCAGAAATACTTACAGTAACTCAGAACTGTACTTAGTTACAGAACTTGAGTAAATGTACTCAGTTACTAATGTTCCAGATAAGCTCAGGAAATAAATAAATTAACAGCAGACTGCTTGCAGACTGGATCATATCTGCTTTTTCAAGAAAAGCTGATGTTGGCTCCATGTCCTGTCTAACCTTCATGGAGAGAGCACTGTCTCTGTCTCTTTGCTGGAGTGGCAGATAAGCTATAGGGCAGCCCTCCCAGTACACTGCTGGTAATTTAGGAAATCCTTTCTGGCAGGTTGAGATGACAAGGGCACTGTGTTTGTGGCAGTGCTCTGTAATTTGCTTGTTTTCTACTCCGCCATAGAGCTGACGCACTGCAGGAGCAGGCAAGCCAAGGAGCATTTCTGTCTCTCACTTTCTCTCTCCCTATCCCTTTCTCTTGCTCACTCGCCCATTTGCTCGGGTATGCTCTCTCCTTTTGTTGTCATTGTGTTATTCAGCTCAGCTCTGCGGCCTCTGAGTTAAAAAGAAAAACACAGGCTGCAACCACCACAGAAATGGGAGCCTAATCTCTTGCGATGAAATCCACTGTCGGGAGTGAAAAAACCCACAGGGATATGTTTAACAGTTTTCAGAGTGTAAATCCTACTACATATTGTATTGAACATTTTCCAAATCCTGAAATGGCAATCTCTTGTGATAGTTTGCATTATCCTTTTTAATGAAATGCGATTTTATAAATTCTAAATATCTAAATAAATCTAAATATGAACATTCCTCTATTTCTGTGTGTGTGTGTGTGTGTGTGTGTGTGTGTGTGTGTGTGCGCGTGTGCGCGCATGCACGTCAAAAGAACTTTGACAAATAGTTCCCCTGTTTACCATGGCGACGCTGTGGTCTGTGTTCTCTCGTCTCTACGGTAACCAAGGCCCTGAGCTCTCTTATTGGCTCAGCCATTGAACTCCCAGCTAGAGACAAAAGAGAAGGACCCGGCGCTGGTAATTTCTTATCACCAAATCCCATTAGGCTCAGGGTTTTTCAGTTGTTTCTTTTCATTAACCCACACAAAAGTAAAGTGGAAATCACCATACTCAGTCAGCTCAGCCCCTACTGTGAGCCTGATTAGGCCCCCACTCAGTTCTAACCCATGCTGGATTATTACAAGAGATAGCCTACTTGCAAAAAGTACATTAATGGAATCAATGAAAAATGAAAAGCTTGGGTTGAATTTTAAAAGAGCAATACTTCATTATCACATCAATCCTGATACCTTTGTAAAAAACTAATTGTGACCAAATGAGACCATGGTAGAAAAGCTAATAGCCTCTAGGCCTATATATTATGTCAGTGATACTTGTAATTAATTTGTTCCTATAAATAGAGTATTTTATTTATCCTAAAGGGGAATTGCAGTGTTTAAGCAACCAAATCACAGAGAAGAATCAGAAGGGAAATTTTTTTTTTATAAAAAACATAAATACATGAAGTATTTGCTAAAAGCTGAAATAAAACTCTAAATCTGTAAATACACAGATTAACCTTAACAGAGATCCAGCCCCACTGGCCTTTCACTGTGTACACCATCAAAGTGTCCTGGAGGTGCATACAGGTCCGCAGTATGATGGTGGGGTCCTGCAAACAGATAATAGGCCTAATAATTATTGAATAACAAAATAAGTTACTATAAACCGCACAATTGGTTTATTCAATGATATGGTCCTTAGATTTAATGTCTAATAAAAGAACACTTCACCAAAGTAACTACGTTGTTGTGTAATTGCAAGTTGTTGTAATATACAGTAATAATATGCAGTAAAGAGCTGCTAAAACGTACAGTACTGCTAACAAATGCTATTATATGTTTGGGCCTTTTGAGAGAAAACACCCAGGTGCCCAAATGAACAGTATGTTGTGCCATAAAGTGGATTCTACAGTCAATTCAACCCACATACTATACAATAATTATACTAATATCTCAAAATGAATGAGGTAATGGCTTACCAGTTAATGTTTCACCTCTGAGGAGTGCAGGGCCGTAAGTGGTGTTACAATATCTCAAAAGGATCCTGTAGGGACATGCTTGAGAAAAAGAGCATCTTGCACATTCAAAAGTGGCTAAAAGTCCTGCAAAACCTCCATTCAGCAGTATGTGTTATAAGCCTTCTTTATCAGTGTACAAAATGCATAAAACTACATGTAACAGCAAAATCGGCCACTGATCTCTGTGGACCACTCATGAGCTCTTTCTTCCCATATTTGCTGTTGCACTGACATTTTTTACTATGCAATAAAATAATTGAATGGTTAAAAGAAACAATGGTGTATACGCTTATGCACATTTTTCACTTTATCCAAAAAAAAAGAAAAAAAGTCAATTTGGAGAGGTTTGGAAAAAAATAAAAGCTACTGTAGTAATACCAGTAAACTTACGAATACCAAATTAATGCCTTTTTGACATTCAGCTCAGCACACCACTAGATCTGACACCTCTCATGCTGAATGGGCCCGATATACCTACGGACATAATCACTGCGGTTTCTGCACGAGTGTGTGTGTGTGTGTGTGTGACAGTAGGTAGTGGTTAGGTGTATGTGTGTGTATGTGTGTGTGTGTGTGCACGTGAGATAACTGCTTCTATGAAGTCGGATTGACAGACAAAAGCCTAATCGCTCCTCAGCTCCAACAGCCAAACAGCTCAGAGGAAGTATTGACCCAAAAGCACCATAATCCCCTTCACCTAACACGGGCAATTTCATGTAATACCTGTAATAACACGCATTTAGCTCAAAGTAGTCATCAAAAGAGCTCTGAGCATCTGATTTTGAGGGGTGAGCTGTTTGAAAAAAGGGACCTGAAGAGTATATCAATCTGTAATAACAACATCGTGGCCCGGACCCGTTTTCTTTTCAACTCTCCTTATCGCTGCTCCTCTGAATCACTTTTCACTCTCATTCTCTCATTCTCTTTGTCTCTCTCTGTCTAAATGTGTCGCTCATGTTGCTTGAAGTCTAAGCTTTCAGCTTTTTGGAGTTGTTTTAAAGAAACTTATGGAGTCTTGCATGGTAAAGAAAAGCTGTGTCAAGTAGGGGTTTCATTTTCTTTTTGTGCATGTGTGAGTAAGTGTGCCGTTCCTTCCTTATATTTGACATTTGAAATGCCTTTGTTAGATACTGTTTGCATACTTCTTGTCATTTTTATGTTCCCTGCTGTCAGGAAAGGTATTGTACCTGCATTCAAACATCATGTTAATACTTCAACAAAGTTGAGATTACTCCAGAAGTTGTCAAGAGCTATGAATACCCAGAAGGGACAAATATCACTAAAATGTTAGAGGTTATCTGATGAATTAAAACAGCATAGGTAGGCTCAGTTTGGTGATTTTCTTTTCTCAGACTGACTTTGAATTTGAACCTGTGTGAAGGTTTTAGAAACCTAAGGAGGTAATTATTATTTCACAAAAAAAAACACGAGCACATCTATGGATAGGAGAGAAACTTATCATCTTATTATCTTTGCCTCCAAGCAGCTTTCAGTATGCAACCTTTTTCTCTGTTGAGGTGTATAATAGATTTAGAGAATTGTTTTTGAAATATCTTGACAAACATCTACAGTTATGTCTATGCTTGACTATGTTTGCAGTTTGTATTGTTTGTCTTGATCAACCACATTATGAAAAGGCATCAGGTCTAAAAACAGAAGGAAGCACAGGGGTGCAGTTACTACCTTACATTTTGATCAAAGACTTGTTTAACTTTACTTTTCAGATAGACATGGAACACAAAATCCAGTTATTCTGCCTGGCTGTTGGTGGCTGGCTGCCACTAAAATATTTAGCAGTGCCAACAATGCCAACAATTCATCAAACCTGAGGCTGAGATTCTTTCTTTTTGTCAGCACAACAGTGTGTTTTGGTGCTGCACACAGAGTGTGTATAATGTGAGGCTTATAGCTAGGAGAAGTGGTGCACATGATGGAGCACATGGTATTTTCTGTTTGTGTTGGGCTAAATACACACACATGGCAGTAAAGATCAAGAAAAGAATCACTAGAATGTTTTTGGAAAAAAGTATCTAAAAAGTACACAGAGGTACATTCAGGTTCAGTGTTATGGAGTTTATTAGTTAGGAGACCTCGAATACTTTATCTCACTGACCAAATAGTTATTATTATACAGAGCTGTAGTCTACTAAATTTTGTTTTGTAGTAGTCAAGCTTAATATTAACACATAATGTAAAGGGAACCTTACAGTTATGTAATTGCATTCTGTAAGTTGGAATCGTTAGTCTTAAAGCTGCATGGCACGACTATTTTAGATTATTGAAACGTCCATTACATTCAAGCCATTGCAAAATGAGTTGATACAAAGCTAATTAAGCTTATCAGCTGCACAAAACTCTCTGTATTTCTCAGTATGGCTATGTTTACAAAATAATGTCGTTGAGCGACATTGACGTGTGTCTATCACCAATCTGTGTATCTGCATATTAGCGCTGGACCATCCCTTTAATTTCCTACAGCGACTGATAACTATCGCCTTCTCTCGGCCTCTTAGGGTGTACTCACATTTGGCCCAGTTGCCTTACAGTGTGGGTACGCCCTTAGTCGCTCCCACACAGCCCGCTGAGATTTGTGTGTGTGTGTGTGGTTATTGACTAATACCATCAGTTTTTTCTGTTGCCCAACACACACGAGGACTGTCAGACAGGCATTGACATCCTATTGATTTACTTTTCTCTTTAATAAGTGAAATGATCTGTGAGATATTAAAAGGAATGATGTAGAGAGCAAAGAGGAGGCCAAACAAGCTGTGGGAGGCGTTCAACAACTAAATGGGTTTAAAATGACTTCTGAAATAGTGTGCAAGCCATCACAGGAGACTAAAATCTCCACTGAGTCACATGTTAATAACAGTAGTTGCATTCACTTGTGTTGAAGCTGATCAAACGTCTCAATAGGATCAGCACTTTGTAAGTGCTTCCTATAGATAGCCAGTTTGGTATTGATCCATTCTCATTATGTGATGAATATTGCATTGTGATGATAATGTCAATCTGTCAATCAAACACTTTTATGGAGTAGGATATGGTGAGAGATGCTGGTCAGTTTGCAATGAAACTTGATGTTGATATTCGTGGTCCACATGATCACATTCAGTAACCCCTGACTTTTCTCATGCACCAGTGTCAGGCAAATTTCCACCTTCACCAACACTTTGGTCCACAAAAGGTATTTTGAAAGTTAAAAGTTGGATTTCAGTTGAATCTACCACAGCTCTTCATAATCTACACAAGATGATTTGTAATCTTTGTGTTGGCCCCCCTGACGTTTCCTGTAGTACCAACGTCAGGATAGCGTTTCCAGTTTTACACAAGAGATATCAGTAATGTTGGGAGAAACTAGGGGTTGGTCCAAGCAGTGACTTTTAATATATATGGTGTGTGTGTGTGTGTGTGTGTTACATGCTACATATGGTCACACAAGTGTGTTTGACAGCTCCAAAGTAATAATTGCTTCACCTTAATTAACTCTGTGAGGTCTAGGCAAGTGGCCTTGCAGCAGCCTGTGTGTTTGCGTGCGTGTACTGAGTCACACCACATCTGCTATTTGCTATTATTCTGCGAGACCTTGGGTGAGATGAGAGGGTGGAGGTAGAGACGGACAAGTAGCGGGGGAGAAGGAGAAGAAGCAGATAGGGAGCTTTTGAATGAAGGGTGTGTGTGTGTGTGTGTGTGTGTGTGTGTGTGTGTGTGCGTGCGCGCGCGTTCGTGTGTGCGTGCGCGCGCGTTCGTGTGTGCGTGCGTGTGCGCGCAGTGAGAAGTGTCATGTGTCTGGCTCCCATTATGTACATTTGCACCTCACCAAGGTTAGCTGAGATAGAGAAGAAGAAATCTGTTAAACTTTCTTCAAGCAGAAATATGTTTGATCAAGTTTTTATTTATTTATATATGGATATACAGTCGGTTCGCAGGTTGTCTGCTTTTTTTGTCTGGTGTTTGATCTACGATCCAGTAATGACTCAGTTCAAAGCAAGTTCCCTGAGTAATCAGAAAGGCACTTTACCCTGTTTAGACAGTGGTTATGGCTTGACGGTTCGATTCTTAGAGTGGCATCATCATCAAATCATTACCACCACTGAGGTGCCCTTGAGCAAGGTCCTGAAGAGTGGGACCAAGGCATGATATGGTTGTTTGATTCTGTTCTTTAACTCTGTGCATACAATAATCTGCATGGAGAAAGGTCTATGAACTGCAGGTGGCAAACAGCAATCTTCATTTGCCTTTATTTTCTTTGTAATGCCTGAGAAAGATGTCTGTTAGTTTTGTTAAATGAAACTTAATGGGAGCTTTCAGCACAGTGTGCTGATCTTTTGTTGGACTTTTGCCTTCAGTTTGTTGATTCTGCGCTTGTAAATGTTTTGGGGATTTGTGACGTGTCCTGAAGGATAAAGCAGAACAGGAGGGGTCTGGGCAAGCTGTCTGACACTGCTGGCATGAATATAAAGAGACCAAAACACTGATAGACTTGTTATGTCAGAGTTTAGGCCCAGAACATATTCTGAGAGTCAGAGAGGGAACCAGACAGTACTGTATTCAAGACCAAAACTGAGTCCAAGTCAAGGCCACCGAGTCACAAAAACCTACAGCTACAGTACATTTAATTCAGCCTTGGAGTCGGCTCGAATTAAGCCTTTAATACATGAGAGTTAAATTTGTTTATTTCTAAAGAATGATAGAAAATTACACAGTATATGTGTATAATTCAAGGGACTAATGATTAGCTCTATGAGTGATTTTATCTGTTTCAAAACATGGAGGCACAGAAAAACTCCACTCACACACACACACACACACACACACACACACACACACACACACACACACACACACACATTAACTCAAGCAACACCTCTGCAGACGTTTTAGGAAAGAAATTCTGACTTTGAGAGTTTCTTAAACTTAAGTTCTGTGTATGAAAGACAAAGGGACAGAATTAAAACCTCTAAAAACGTTTTTTTCAAAAATCAATGTCTCTTTTTAATTCTTAGATTTGATCTGACAAAGGCCAACCAAAAAAAAAAAAAAAATCTTCCTCTGTTTAAGGCTGAAAGACACCAGCAGGTGGAAAGCAGACAATACCATCTCTTTAACAATTTAATCTCAAACTCTGCAAACTGAATGTTTAGTTGAGTCTTTTACTAAGAAGTCGTACTTAAGCCCAAAAGGTTCAGGTGTTCCTCTAAACTGCTTTATCTATTCTGAACCTGTAGAAATCACTGAGTGAGTAACCATATTTGTGCTTTTGTTTTTCCTGTTTTCCAGGACAAACATCACATGGCAGCTTACACTGAAGTTGACAACAGAAACACTTCTGTAAAAGATGAGACGTGTGCGTGATGCTGACCGTCCTTCCCCAAAGGTAAGAAATGCATGCTTAATGAAAATGTGGAGGATTTCTCTGAATTTGTGTGTTGCCCCTTCTTCCTCGCTGTATTTAGTAACTTAACTGTAGTACCGTAATTTAACAGATTACAATCAATATATTAGATCAATTGGATTGACATAAAACAGGCCGTGAAGGTTGCTGTTAATTGGCGCTTTAAAATGTTCCAATTTGAGGTGATGCACTCAGAAACTCGCACACATAACTCTGTCCTTTATTTACTGCAGAAAGATGAATATTAGCCTTGCATGAATTCCGGGTTGTAGTGCAGCGTTTGGTAGAAATTAAAGTTCTGGTGGTAATTTTACTTTGGTCGAAATTTTAAGATATAACTGTGTATGTATTTATGAGTTTAGTCAAATCTATCTGTAGTCATTTGTTGCTTGGACCTTCCCGCTACCAAAAGTTTTTCTTCATTTCTTTCAACCTTCACAAGGTTTTTTGTGTGTGTGTGTGTGTGTGTGTGTGTGTGTGTGTGTGTGTGTGTAAGAAGCTTTCACTGAGATAAACACTTGAGCTATAGATTCTGTGCAGAGGGAAATCTACAGTGTTTAATACCAAGGTCAGAGCAATTGTTTCTCTGTCTCTGCCTATACGCTCTGCCACAGTAGGTGTATTTTTCTCCCCTCAGTGAAGAAAAGTTTCCAATCAAACCCTGCAGCAGAATGTGTGCGCGCAGCATGGACGAGGTGAAGTGTCTATACCTCCATCTGCTCCTTAAATTAGCAGATAATAGATTAGAGACCCTTTGAATAAGGGCTTTTCTTAGTTGTTCTTGGATAAGGCTGAATTTGGTTTGATGAACAATATAGGACTTCTGCTGAAGTGAGTTACTTACTTACGTTTGCAAACAAACTCACAGACAAGTAAGCTTTGAAGGACGGCTGGTGATATATTTTTCTTACTGTCAAAAAATCCCATCAAAACACCATTTGTGTCCAAAAACCATTAAAAACACATCAGTGAGCCTCAACGTTGCACTTGGTGACATGTTCCTTCATGTCACTTTAGTTTCATATGAATCCCACATACACCGTCCTGCTGCATTAGTTTATCACTGGAGCACTACATGTGTATTAAGCCACAGCTGAAAATAGTCCCCAACATATGCAGCATTTACACCTGCTCGAGTAATGTTTGTTTAAAACTACTTTGTCCAGCTGTTTGAAGAAATGTAGTTTGTATTTTCAAAAATGAAAGTGTGACGTGTTAGTGTCACTATCTGACAGTCTTATAAAACTTTCTGACGTCCCAACACTAACACACTGTTGGTTTTGGTCTTTTCATGGGATTTATTGACAATAAATATTGCAGTTTGAAGCATGGAGTTCGGAGAAGTTTGAAATGTAGCTTTGTTTCCTTCCTGAACATGATAAACTTGAAACCATCTCATTTTTAATTTATTTATTGAAATAGAACTAGGGCAAAACGATAGTTGTAATTATCAAATCATCTGCTCTTTATTTTCATAATCAATTAATAGTGAGAAATGGCTATGATAGTTTCCCAGAGCACAAGACATCTTCAGGTTGCTTGTTTTATCTAAACAATAGTCCAAAACCTAAAGACGTTCAGTTAACCATCATATATGACATAGAACGTTATCAAATCCCTACATTCAAGAATCAAATATTTGGCATTCTGCTTGAATAAAGACAAAATAGTTACCAACTTTCTATAGACTGATCAGTTAAATGATTCATTGTTTCAGCTCAACAACATAACAGTCACTAGTTTTTTTTCTATGTTAAAATCCATATGTGACAACTGGCGGTTAATTGTGTTGCTTCTTCTATTGTTGCTCATTTACAGAGGCATTTCATGTTTTAATGTGTTACAGGTAGAGACCTAGAAGCTTACATTTTTGTTAATAACTCATAAGAAAAAATGTTTTTCTCATTTTTCTCTGTAAATCACTATTTAGTTATTTATAAGAATGAAAGAGGAAGATTTCATACTAAATCAGTTGTTTGTGTGATTGTTGATCACTAAATAAATACTGACTTTACTAGATAAATATTACAAAATTGTAAAAATGTATGTTGTCTGTCAGACTAAACGAAGTGTATTGGACATCTTATCAGTGCAGAGTGACAGTATGTGCTACTACATACGACGGTATGTGTGGGTGGGTGTGTAGCCCAGAAGGAATAGACTGCTGACAGCACAATGATGACATGATAATTTATGTTCTTCATGCTAAAGACGGACAGAATGACAGACACGGCCGTTTCTTGCTCTTATCCTGATCATCTGTCCAGTTCCACTGGCTGAGTCCACCAGTCAACCTAAATGCCTACCTGACATGCACATGGATGAAGGTGTGTGGAGGGATGTATGAAAGAGTTACCGTGGCAAGAAACTGAAAATCACATGTCAGATTTAGATCTCAAAAACATGCTTGAAGGGAGAAAAGTTGAAAACAATCAAAAGGCTCCAGACACCTGACTTATCTTTGTATGTATTTACTCTATTAGTAATAATGCATCAATTAGTTGATCGCCCTCTGCTCCCCCAATTATGAAAATTCACTAAACTAAATATAAATACTAAATAGCCGGAGAACAATTTTCTAAGGCGGTGCCTTTAATTTCCAAACTGACTGTCTCTTTAGCGTTTCACTTGCAACCTGGATAGAGTCAAGCCGAGCTGAGTTTTGTGCCGTCACTCCCCCCACCCCCTTACTCCTCCCGTTGTCCTCCTGTCATGCTCTTGATCCCTCCATTGCTGTCATGTCACTGCTTTTATCTCATCACCTTAAGCAACCTCTCCATCTTATTGTCCTGCTGCTGCTATCTGCCTCTTTGTCGCTCTGATGAGGGTCAGCAGGTCAGCTGGAGGACTTGTCATTAGCGGGGTGTGTGCACGTACATGTGCATACATGTGAAGTGTGTACACAAGATAATAAGATGCTTTAATGACCACTGAGAGGAAATTGTAGCAGAAAAGGAAAGTAGGAGAACCAAGCATTTGTATGTATACAGTATAAAGAAATTAAATTAGGTATGAATGGGTGCAAAGTATAAGTAAGAGTATACTTGAGAGTATAGCAAATACATCATTTTAAATGGCGACATACGTTACACGTGTAACAAAGAACAGATGTTTTTTTTAGAACACGACACACTTGAAATTATGACTGTATGTCATAATAGTTACTTTAGGCAGCTATAAACATAAATCACCACTGAGAGATGGGTCTCTTTCTCCAAATGCGTAAGTACAGTCAAGTCAACTTACACAAACTAAATTAGCCTAATCCAATAAAATTTAGAAACATTATAGAACCAGAGACAGCAGACCTTTGTTACAAAATGTGAGATTGAATCGCTGTTATATTGGGGAAAACAGACTTAAATATTAAAGAAATATTGAAGAAATTCAACATGACCCATTCAGTTTTTCAATATTTAACCAAAATTCCAATTGTTTACCTAACAATTAACCATTGATCTGTCTCAGTACAACCACAAAAACATGTTTCAGATGACATTAAATCTACTATTAAGAAATCGTTTGTAAGAAACGGGGTTTCAGTCTTCCCACAGGCCCAACTAACCCCGAGACACTCAAACTTCCCCCACAGAAAATCAATGTGGAAGACATAATGGGAAAAAGTTATTTTAATGCTGTTTTAACAGCTAATTTTCTGGAAGAGAAGAACGGCACAGCAATAAGCATTTAGCAGTAAAGAAATTCTTTGTATTTAAAATGCCATATAAACGAAGATATTTCTAATTTGTGTTTTTTCCTGACACATGGCGTAACACTGCTAGTCTTTTCCTTTCTGTTGCCTTCTATGCTGACCAGTAGCTCTGTCGGTCTCTGTGCTTTATCTATGTCAGCCCAACAATAGACACCAATAGGAAACTGCTGATGCTGTTCTGGTTGTAGTAAACAAACGGCATCCAGAGCTGTCCACCCGCCTCCCATTTTATCATTTACGGCTCTCCTCTCTCTTTTCTCTGGGTAGATTTTGTACATTCCTATCTGCAGTGAGCCTGTACGATGTTCACAGATATGAATTTTAACCAAAATATAATATTGAAACTAATGTTAAAGTACTGTGTGTGTGTGTGTGTGTGTGTGTGTGTGTGTGTGTGTGTGTGTGTGTGTGTGTCTCGCTGGACTGTCCCTCCAATGAATGAATGAATCAAACACTCGCTGGGTATTGACCAAGTAGCTCGTGTGTGTCTGTTTGTGACTAGGCTGGTAATGAGAGCTGCTTGGCGTGTGCTGCTACCATCGATGGGCCTGTTTGTTTAGGTGCTGATGTTCTGCGTGTGTGTATTTACATACATGTGTGTACACATTTGTTCAGCTTCGCCTGCTTTCTCAAGGTTGCCTCATCGCAGCCAGAAGACAAGAATAATAGCGGCGTTTGTGCGTGTGTGATTGCCTCGGGGAATAGAATCTAGAGTAAACACACATGTCCATCTCTTTCCCAGGTGGAGTTGGATGGATGAATGGGCCGACAGCGATATTGACAAGCTAACCACTGCTCATGTGAATGTGTGTGTTGCTCTAAAACACAGAAGTGAGGGAGAGAGGTTTGAATAGTAGCTTGTACACACTGTTCTTTATTCCCCAGCAACAGTTGAGAATTTTGAAGGCCATTATTGTTTTGATTTATTTTAGCTGTGATATTAAAGCTTACCAGAAAGTGAGTTTTGCAACATAGAAATTTCAGTAACTGGACAAGCAGCTGTTGAATCAAATGCAAAATATTCTATACTATAGTAGTATACAGTAGTATACTGTATTATACTGTTTAGAATATGTCTCTCTTCCTTATGCTCTACCTTTATTTTGAACCATTCTAAAACGAGACTATTAAACTAAGAACAGATAATGTCTTTCTCTTAAATACAAAGTTGCAAAGTAGGCTATAAAACACACACTTGGTCTGGTATGACCAGTAGCTTATAGCTTACTTAAAGGTCCAATATGTAATATATGTACGTTACCACGCAAGCAATCCATAGCTGTTTACAACGTGTACGACGGTGAGTTATGAATCGGAAAGAGAGGACCGTGAGTTTGCAGTGTTTTTAGCAATTGTTGCCACAATTCTAAGCCAATGAAGTGTCTTCAGTCGGGTGGAATAGGACGGCAAGGTTTTATTTTTAGTACTTCCTATCCTGGCGTGTGGCGAGGACGACGAGGTTGTCGGGTTTTTAGCGGTTCCTACTGTAATTCTAAGCCGAAAAAGTGTGCCTGTCAGTTGGGTACAGAGCTCCGCGTGAGCATGGGCTTTTATGACTGTCAATATAGCCAACATCTAACGTTAGCTACGCCGCTGTCTAACATTGTTGGATGCTGCGGTCTCAGCCTGGCAACCAACGTGAACTTAGAGTCTGGGCAAGAGGGGGCAGGGGAGACGACTCTCTCCAGTATTTTGAATTTGTAATACAGTAACTATTTTAAACACTAACTGTCAGTATTATATATTGGACCTTTAACTTGGTGAGTGCTATGTTATCACTACTGATAGAAATGACCACCAAAACTGTAAAAATAAGACCCAAGTTGTAATAATCTCAAATTCTCCTTTTGAAATTGACATTGAAAGAGTCAAGAGTGCGCCATGGGTGGGTCGTCGTTTAATCAATTTGTGTACAGACAGAATACATACTCACTGTTGTCAGTAGGGCTGGGTATCGTTCGGTTTTGATACCGGTTTCTGAACTTACAACATTACGTTACATTACGGTACAGCTCCTTTACACCTATGTGACGCACACTGTAGTCAAGCCTCTCAAAATACAACACACACATGATCTCCGTCTCTGTGGTAACATAGTGTTTTTCCTGGATGCCTCTGCGATGTGTAACGTTAGACAGCCAATCACCAGCATTATTAGATCTTGGTACAAAGCATGCTGCACCAACCCAGATGAGATTTACTCCTTAGGTATTGAAATTTGGTATAGCCGACTGACGAGGCATTTTTCGATACTCGTACTATAAAAGTATCGAAGTCATTATTCACAGGGTATGCTAAAGTGTTAGCATGTAGCACTGAAATCGATGATCTGTTTTTTGTACATTTTCTTCTCTTTAGACAATCTATCAGTCTAACAGGGTAACCAGGGACACGAGAGAGCAAGAGACACGATACATCGAGCTGCTGTGATAACGTCTCTCTCTCTCTCAGTCTCCCTGTCTCTCTAAAAGAAAGGGATAAAGGGCCTTTTCTCCATTCCACATGCCAGGCAACTCCCAGCGGCCTCTTTGTTGACACAGCCGCCACAATGGGAACTAAAGGCCTCCCATTATGAGCCTAACCCAGGGCCCAGTCGTAGCGCTGCAGGGTTATCCAGTGCAGGCCGGCCAGCATTGGCCAAAGCCCCCTTGAATATTAGGCTGGATATATAAGACTACCCCCCCCCTCCCCCTGCCCTCTGCTGCATTGTTCAGCGTTATTCTGCTCTCACAATGGGACATCACACTTTGGAAGTAATTTTCAAAAAGGGGAAGCCAATCAAAAATAATGGCACTTATTGTTTCTCTTTTGACACACATTGCTGAGCGGCCTGCCCCTCCCTCGTCTGTCGCTTTCTCTGTCTGTGTAGCCCTAAACCCCAGGGTTCATTCACGTCTATTATACGGACAAATTAAATAAAACCCGAAATGGGTCGGAGGGGAGCGGAGAGCCACGCTGGCCGTCGGTGGTGGTGTTCGAAAGAGTCAGGGATGGGAGGAACGCCATGGAGGGAAGGGAAGGTGGGTAAGCCTGAGGAGCGGATACGAGGGAAAACTGGAGCTTGAGGAAGGCAGGAAGGGATGCAGACAGGCCCAGGTGCAGGGAAGTTGGAAAAGACATGGCTGCTGAGGGTAGGGACAGAGTTGTTATTGCAGCAAGTCATCAGGTTGGGTTTCAGTTTCTGCTGTTGATGGACACATTGAGTTCTGCAGGAATATAACTAAAGATGCAATGCTACGGGAGCATTTCTGTCACCGCTTAGGCCATGACGCTCAGCATTCTGTTGGGAAAGTAGTGGAAAATAAATGCATCTGGGAACAATAAGAATTTATGAAGATTGGAAATTGTGCACTTGGCATCCATTTCTTTCTCCTCCATGCTCTTCTCCTACTCATACTTTGCTCCAACAAGAGGAAATAGAGAAAAGTGTGTAGAAATGATAGAGCTCTCCTCACCCTGGATGGACTGATTGATGGATAGATTGATATATCTACTGCTTTCTCCCATGGATGGATGGATAGATGCCTGGTGAAAGGAGGGAAGGTATGTTGCTACTTATCAAAGAGGGGAGGGCCCTTTGAGGCATGAAGGTGTGTGCTACATAGGTGGTTGAGGTTCACTGGCTAAAGATCAGCTGCATTTATAGTAAATATTGCTTTTTTTCTTTAGGTCTTCATGAGAAAAACTTGTTTAACCTAAAGCTGACAAATGTAATCTTACTCACAATCGACCTTAACCGTTAGCACTGCTGTTACCTTTTGACCGTGACGCAGAACAATGATTTTCACTACATGTGCACAGAAACTAAAAAGGCTTCCACTTGTTAAACTCCACTTGTGGCAGCAGGACACTGCACAGAGCTGCTGTACTACTGGAATCTGCAGCAAATCAAATGTTTTGGGGAGTCCCGCTGGCTGACTTTGGCGGGTTTTGATCGATTAGCTAGCAGTGGAATTGGAAACCACTGGTCAGGTTTAGTTGTGACCTTTTGTGACTCTGATCACTTGTTGGCCTTAGGAAGCTCTCGACCTGATTGAATTCACATACTTTATTTTAAATAATACAATTGGTGTCTTCATTCTTGTTTCAGTGGAGATTATAACATGATCTAAAGGGTGGCTCAGAAGCCTTTTGACCCTGACGAGACTAAAACCTTTTTACCAACTTGTTTTGCTTCAGATCCTTTACAGCCGAGCCACGTCTGCTTCCTCGCGACAGGTTGTACACGTCCATTTGAATTGTCAGCAGGGTTTCCCCCAGAAAAGTTGTTTAGCTCTGCGGTAAGTGTCTTTTTTTCCACGAGGGCCCAGCCGGGGCAAGTCACAGACCGACGGCAGCATTATTGCAGAGCCCATTAGTTTCTGTCGTAACAGAATCATGGACGGAATTGCGAAATTGAGAATTTCAAAAAGCTATAAGACAGATTCCATAGGGCCTTATATTAAGTCAGTGCTAAAAGCTAAAAAAATGTCTTAAAATACATTTCAAAAACAATCCCAGTGGCTTAGGCCTGGTGGAGGGCCACCAAGCTTGCAGTACACTGGGGAAAATACTTCATTTTAGGAGGTAAAACTATCCCGCATCTGAGAAAAGTCAGATAAAAGTAAACACAATTTTGTGTAGCAGAACTGTTTGATCCTACTTTCCTATCTTGTTAGTCATCCTGTTTTGAGACATGTAGGTTACATAACTGTTGTTTCAACTGCATTTCAGACCATGTTTTATAGTCTCTGAAATGCTGTTAGACAACAGTTATATGTAACCTAGACGTCTAAAGCATTTTGGTCTGCAGATAACAAAATCAGTGCTCACTGTTGTATCTTGCTAAAGTATTAATCATGCAGCGATGAGCAGAAAAAGCCAAATATTGCAGCTTTAGATAAATGAACAGAAAGATGGATACAGTAGGTAGGTAGACAAGAACAGGCCAGCTGCAGAATGGAGAGGAAGAATGAGAGGGTTGGGGGGAGACAGGAATGGAAAGAAAGGAAGAAGGAAAGGGCAGGTGGAGCAGAACTGCTCTATGGGGTCTTTGAAAGCAGCAGGTCCCGGCTGCTAGCTTGACCCCATTTAGGATGAGCGAGAGACGTTGAGAAGAACTGGGAGGGGGGGGGAGAGAGAGAGAGAGAGAGACTCCTTAGCCCTGCACTTAAAGGCCCTCCCCAGGAAGTCCTCATTCTTCCCAGAGCTGACACCCCCCACCAACAGCAGAGAAAATCGAGGAAAAAGTCCTCATTTAAGATGAGTGGAGGAGAGTGAGAGGACCCCCATCCTCCTCTGAGGGGGGTCCTGATATCAAAACTTTCCCTCAGCGGGATGGAGAGAAATGTCAGCAAGAAAGAAAGGTTTAGTGTCTTTTATCATTGGATTTGGATATTGATTTGTGTGCGCGAAGCTTGTAATCAACCCGTTTGACCTTTTCTACATTTTGCGATGTTGAATTCAAAATCGAGTGATCTGTTGTTTGTCACACGATCTACGTTTTAAAGACAAACTCAGTAGGACGGGAAAAACAGTGGTGGAATGCAAATAAGTACATTTACTCAAGTACTTGAGTATTTCCGTTTTCTGCTACCTTATACCAAGAAAAATGTGTACTATTGTACTGCTTTTTATGACTTTATTTAAGAACTTTGGTTATTAGATTTTTTATCCAAAACATATGCTCCTCTTCTCATAAAATACAATGCATTGTTAACAGATTAAACTAGCCAACTGTATAAATGCATGTTTACAGTATGCATCAGTAATAATATATAATAATATTTCTGACAGGGACCGTTTTGCTGCATAATGAGTACTTTTGCTGTTGATCCTTTAAGTACTGTACATTTTGCTCATAATACGTCTACGCTTTTACTTAATTTGGATATCGATTGTCTGTATTTCTCTCAGTATCCGCACGCTGCTCGTATATGCTCGTCACACGGCGTTAACTTTCTATTATCCTACTTCTGGCCATCGTTCCTATTAGTTACGATAACATTTTACTTGTCATCTTGATTGTAGAGACGACACTAGACTAAGCTTTAGATAACTGTTTCCATTTTAGATTTGGTTAGCAAAATAGCCGGATTCAATAATCTCTACAACTGACTGTTTCTAGGCTCCTTGTTGTTTTTTGAATCAGCAAAGAGTAATGTAGATATTATTCAGGTAAAATTATTTTTACCTTATTCTATTTCTGAGTTGTTTAAAGGACAGCCAGTGTTGAGGGTCACCAGTGCGTCTGGCACGGGTCCTAGCACTATTCCTATTATTGAAGAGGGTAGATTGCTCATGAGTAACCCACAGCACTACCCTATTTTTAATATGTCCTTTTAAACATGTATTTATTGAGTTTTTGTATATGTGACAGACAAAAACAGTACAACAAGGCACATAACATAAAACAGAAAAGAAACCAAGGATCAAATGTAGTAGCTTACACGAAAAACATACCGCAGTTGTTTATCTCAACACCGTATAGTACAGATGGCAAACTACAGGCATTAGGAGTGTTATCTCATTTCTACAAAAAAAAACCACACCGCTTAGTCCAGCTAGTTATCACTCCAGCCATCCACATCCATATTGTTATTCTCAAGGAAATTGAAGAAAATGCTCCAAATTTTCCAAAACTTGTCAAGCCTATTTTTTGTTGTGTGACTTATCTTTTCTAAAGCTAAGTAAAAAGTAATTCCGCTCAACCATTGCGATGTGCCACAAGGTGTGTCTGATTTCCATGAGCGAGCAATGCATCATTTGGCTTCTAAAAAAAAAAAAAAATATTCAGTAGAGGTAAAGCTGTCTGGGTAGAGATTTAATAATTATAATTTAGGGCTAAGGGGCACCTCCTCGCCAGCGATCTGGCTTGCCAGGTCCAACACCTTCCTACAGAATTAGAGTATCTGTGGACACTCCCACATACAATGAAATAAAGTTCCTTTTTGGTCATTACATTTGACGCAGGTATCCGTTATGTTAGAATTAAAGCGATGCAACTTAGCTGGGGTTACGTATAATCTACTTATCCATTTATATTGCAATAGTTTGGAGTTAGTATTTATGGATTGGGTTTGAGCTAGAGAACGTGCTTTTGACCATTCCTCCTCCGTAATATTCTCCTTCAAGTCTGTTCTCCACGCCTGTAGTAAGTTTTGTGATGACTCTTTAGACTTACTTGCAAACAAATTGTATAGTAATGAAACCCTTCCCATAGAATGTAAGAACTTCAGTGTGTAATCTTCCAGAGTGGATCGGGAGGAAGTTTCAAACTAGTGCTCTGTTTGGACAGGATGAAACTTCTAAGTTGCATATATTTAAAAAAAAATGTTTTGAGGGAATCCCATATCTCAATTTAAGTTCTCATTATAGAGGTCAGCCCAGATTTTAAAGCCTGCGTCTGCTCTACCAGGTCGGAAGTCATCATTACCAGAAATCGGGGAGAATTGAGATAATTTAGGAGTTTCTCCCAGGTGTGCCAGACAATTATGCCAAACCATTAAGGTATTTTTGAGAAAAGGGTTTGCAGTCTTTTTAATTAGTTTCAGATTGTTAGCAGAATATATATAAAGATTTAGAGGGATGTTAATTAAATGTGATTCTACTGAAACCCAAGCTGGAGGGTGGTTCCTCTCAAAATAAAACATCCCTGCTCTGATTTGAGCTGCCCAGTAGTACCACTCAAGATGTGGTAGTTGTAATCCCCCTCTATCATATGGTAGATACAACAGGGAGTGTCTGAGCCTGGGACGCTTGTTCCATATAAAATTTGAAAAAAAGCTTTTTAAGTGTATGAAAGAGTGAAGGGGGGGCAAGTGGGACGGATTGGAAAAGACACAGAAATGTAGGTAAAATTGACATTTTTAAGATATCAATCATAGTAATTGGTAAATTTGTCCACCTATTTATAAGCTGCGTAACCTTATCTAACAGTGTATTGAAGTTATTTGTTATTACTTTGTCAGTAGTAGGGGGGATCTTGACCCCTAAGTAGGTGAAACCATTGAGTGAGACCATAAAAGGAGTATGAATTGGAGGATTTAGTCTCTCCTTTTCATCCATAAATAATATTTCAGATTTGGAGTCTTTTATTTTGTATCCTGCAAAGGTGCCAAAGTAGTCTGTTATGTCAAGTAAAGCAGGTAAAGTCTGTTGTAAATTTGAGCAGAACAAAATTACATCATCGGCATACAGGGCTATACGGTGTTCCCCGTCTCCTATCCTTATGCCTTTAAAGCAGAGATGTTCACAAGTCATTTGTTGCAAGTCCAAGTCAAGTCTCAAGTCTTTGAGCTCGAGTCCAAGTCAAGTCTCAAGTCTTTTGCCACAAGTCCAAGTCAAGTCTCAAGTCTCTGGCCATCTGATCTGTCCCTAACACTGTATTGTTAAATCTTATGAATTCAAAACATGTCCTGTAGCTACCATTCAGACAGTACAGTATCAAAATCAGTTGTAGGATAACTTTATGGGGTCTGCTTAACACATCCCTCTAGACCTTGGACCTGGTGAAATATTAACCTAAGTCTGTCACATCATATGGATACAACTATAAAGATACAATTTGCATGTTCCCAGTATTAGCACAACACTTTGCGATGGTTAGCTTGTTACCTGTGATTATATATGCTAAATGTAACGTCTCTTTCACTCAAAAAAATGTCGAAGTGGAAATCAAGAGAATAGTGGCAGCGCCACACCAGTTACAGAACAACATGCATCTCAGTGTCAGTCCAAATTACGCACAATAAGCAGTATGAACTCACTGATGTAATGCCATTTATTTTCTAAGTGTTAGTAGGCTCAGTGAAACTGAGTCCAGCGCGAGGGAGACCCGACTCAGAGGAGGCGAGGTTAGTGAGGCCAGCGTCTCCACGGCAGGTGACAGTGCGCACGGATCCGCTGCGCCACGCATGGATGAAATAATGAAATAGTAAATAGGACTACAGCGACAGAATTATATGCAGAATTAAGACAGTCAAGACGACCCAGTGTTTGGTGGACCAGGTACACCTTGTTCACTTAATAGCCTACAAATCATCCACGGGATCAATTACGCATCACATGAGTTTGCCCACCCGACACAGCGTTTGTTCCTGGGGAGATGGATACGTGCGTCCCGCCTCCTGTGCGCCATTAATTTCTTAGCCTCAGCAACAACTAACTATAAGATACAATTTGCCTGTTCACAGCATTAGCACAACACTTTGCGATGGTTAGCTTGTTACCTGTGACGATATATGCTAAATGTAACGTCTCTTTTCACATTAGCATGTGAGTGACTGACCTATTTAAGTGCGTTTTGAGATGCCTGATGAAGTCCGACGTTGTTGATCCGGCATCATTTATCTTGGTGCCACACACTTTGCATGTAGCTGTTAGATTACTGCCACTGTTTACGAAGTTATTGAGAGCAAAACTAATGAGAAAAGGCACAACTCCAGGAGGATTTGGTGTGAGTGCGCGTACATAGGCGCATGCGTTACGTTGCACATTATGGCAAAGGGCAGGGGACATACAGCTTGTCATACGTTTCCCTGTATATGCGCCAATAAAAGAAAATAGAACATTTTACATTTTACAACAATACATTTTGATTTAAAAAGCAATAATTGCATGAAAACAGGTTGTTGACGAGTCTCGAAGCTCGAGTCCGAGTCAAGTCTGAAGTCTTTTGGGTCGAGTCGCAAGTCAAGTCTGAAGTCTTTTGGGTTGAGTCCGAGTCAAGTCTGAAGTCAGCTGTTTGTGCGACTCGAGTCCCCATCTCTGCTTTAAAGTTGGTATTAGTACGAATTCAGTGTTTCCCACAGATTAGAAAGCAATTTGTGGCGGGGGGGGGGCTTCACTGGTTGAAGCCTGAAAATATTGTAAACAAAGTAATAACATAACTAATTACACTGGTCGGACTGTTCAGCTCTGTTTCAGACTGATGCCTCCGGTTCAGGCTGGTCCTCATCCTCAACACGTGCCTTTTTCAGTCGCGGAAAATACTTTTCATTACTCATCTGGATTGAAGCAGCAAGCATTCAGTGTAAGAGTAAAAAATTACATAACATTATTTATAATACGTTTATTTGATTCACAGCTGCTACATATAGTGTTTTGACCTCGACAACCCAACTGCATTTTACTGCAAACTTGCGACTAGTTAACTTTCTAAAGCGGGAGCAATTGCTTGTTTGCGGTCGGGAATTTCGCCAGCCGTCTTCTCTCCTTATGGAGACAGACGCTGTGTGTACGGTGGGAGGAGCCGTGTGTATGTGAGCGAGACGCAAATGACAGAGAGACGGAGGAGAGCAGGGAGAGGAAATCCAGCTGAACGTGTTTTAAATAGCGTATAAAATTAATAACGAAACGCAATGTGCGGCGGCCGGTGTTGATAGTGAGGCGCACTGCCACACATTAGTCTATGTGTGGGAAACACTGGAATTGCCATGGCAAGTGGCTCAATTGCCAGTGTAAACAACAGTGGAGACGGGACAGCCCGGTCTTTTTCCCCTGTACAATTTAACCTCTTAAGGAACGGCTGCATTTTCAAGCTTTTTGGTCTAAACGTCATACCCAAATTAAAAGTGGTACAGCTCCCATATACTTTGTGAGATACAGACAACAGAATGTCATAGCCACGTCTCAGCTTACTACAGAAAAAATCCAGAAGCCAAAAGACTCAAAAATTGATTTTATATGAATTTTTTTCTACATATATGTCTGTCCGTTTTTTTTTTTCAATTTGAAAAGTGCAAAGAAAAAAGCCAATAAAGTACAAAATAAAACACTTTTCAAATACACAAACACACCCACATCAATCATACACATACTTGAAATAACTATATACATAAATACATAGAAATAAGTCATTATATATTGCACAGGGTGTCATATGCTTAAAGGAGGCCCTGTTTTTGCTTTGACACAGCTCCAGCCATTACAGGGTTAAAATTTCAGTGGCAAATTTGGTATCTATCGACTTGTCTGCTCATTGGCTAAAAATGTAGACGGGTCTTATAGCATTTAAATCTAACTGGTCCGAATCTGCGTAGTTCAGAAACTTCATCACCACCACTCGGGGTCGCCCAGCAATTTGTTGATTTCCACCGTTGTTAATTCCGCCAAGTCGGCGTGCTCTTTCGATTAGGACCGGCCCAGGAAAGTTGTGTTCACCAAGCACGTCGGGAATCAACTTTTCCAGAAAAGCACACATATCACCTCCCTCCGTTGACTCGGGCAAACCCACCAAGCGCAGATTCGAGCGGCGGGTTCGGTTTTCCAAATCATCAACTTTTAGCACCAGCTCTTCCATAGCCGCTTTCGTGGAAGCGGTCTGTGTTTTCAGAGAGGCCATATCGTCTTCATCGGCGCTAATTCTGTCTTCTGCTTCGGTCATTCGGCCGGTTAGTGCCTTCAGTTCACCCTGCGCTCCCTGAATAGCGCTAAAAAGCCCATCAAATCGTGACACAAATTCTGCCTTCACTGTGTGGACGCCATCAAGAATTTGGCCAGAGCTAGTAGTTGTATCGTCGTCGTTAGCATTGGAGCTCGCTAGCTCGGCTGAGCTGGGGCTACCTGGTGGTTTAGTAGTGGTTTTTGAGGGTTTGGCTGGCGGTCTCGTAGGCATTTTCTTTTCCTTTAGTTTAGAGACAAATAGTAACTGTTGACTAATTCCTTGAGGCTACCTGTTTGCTATTTTACAACATCATCAAACTGGCCCATACAACTCCAGTCCCAATCTGTTAAATCCCCCAAAAACCACACCGCATCGAACTTTCTAAGGTTCCTCTTGGAGACCACCTATAAGAGTTAGGCTTGGAGTTTATTAGTTGTGGTTCTTCCTGTGCTTATCGCTTCCACTTGAATGAACACTGCTTACGTAATACTTTCGATATTACACGATGTGGACGAGCAACAAAAAGCCTCGGAATCCCGTTTTAGAAATGTCGAGGTTCTGTATGCTGTATACTGTCGCGTAGTTGCGAAACGGATAGTTCAGTAGTGCGATGATTGCGTTGTATTTTTTAGTTGTGGCTGTCATTACAATTGTTTACACAGTAGCATTTTTCTCATTTAAAAACCCTTAAAATAGGTTCACTATTTTTCAAGTCTGTCTTAAAACCATATTCCAAATGGTATCTTCCACTGTCTATCTAGTACATTTCCTCTTTGTGTTGCTAAACCCTCCATTCCACCCTCCACTTGGCATGGAAATACTGTTCATATGGGCACCTAGCTATTGTTTTAATGGGGGAACTTTTTTTGTTGAAATGTCAATACTGCTGCAGGAGGAAGAGAGGCCTGTACTACGAAGCAAGATTTGGCGTTAACGAGGTAACTTCAGGGTTTTATGTATGACGACGGTGGATCACTCGTTAACGGGTTAAATCGCCGTGGTAACTTATGCTGAACACCTAACATGCTCGGGAGCAGGTTATGTTGGAGATTAGAGATCAACCGGTGTTAAAGCACCGCCTACTGATCAATCAATACTCGATTGATAACGGCGTCACCGTTCTTTGAAGATCCGGTCGAGCTTTGTGCGCGGAGAAAGAGAGGCGAGCTCATAAAAGTTAAAACATTTAGAGACCGACAACCCCGTTAACATTCCCTGATGGGTATTTTTTATCAGCGGAGGGAATTACGTATAGGCTATTTGTCGGCTTTTTGAGCCATGCGTTGCCAATCACATCGGTTTGAAATATGTTTTTATATTTTTTATTTTCTCTCACGATCGCTTACCACTGCCAGGGTTGCAGCTGATAATACAGGCTAAAGCAACGACAGTTTATGGAAAGCAAAAGTGTAATCATGGTCAGATCTTGTGCCTGACTGATGGGGAAGCGATACTGATAAGCGTTGTGATTTACGCATAACAGCGTCGGCTATTTTCTTTTGCCAGCTTTCCTTCCTGCCTGTAAAACCGTGTCTGTGTTCTTCATATTTATGTGGAATTATAGTTTGCTCTTCTTATGTAAAATATGTGGCTCTGATAGATGTTTGCGATTGGTCATGCTGTGCAAACACCGACTCTTTCATGTGAACGCGCGCATCGCTGGATTGGGAAACCCTGGGTTGATTGAACTAGTTGTCAACCAGCGTCGTGTCACAGTTTATGTGGGACTGCGGTTGTTAGGTGAAGCCGGGTAACTGAAAGAAATCCAGGGCATGTTGATCTTGATTCGTAGTAGGCTACGGGCCTCTGGGCTGGTTAGTAACACATTCTTTGTGACTGTGTTTTCCTGATTGGATGAATGTCAGAATCATTTTCAGACGTGTCGGTTAAAATCAGCTACGATGCTGGTGGTGGGGGTTGAGCGGGATTAGCTATTTTTAGCCACTGACACCAAACACACACACACACACACACAAAAACACAGAGGTGTCAGCCCAGCATGTTGAACCTTTCTAGTTGACCGTCAGCTGTTTTCTCTGCTGTTGTGCAAAATTGGCAGAATTGCAGGTGAGCATGTGTGTGTTTGAGAGACATGAAAAAGCTCCCAGCCAGGCAAACATGGCAATAATTGTATAACTTTGTGCCTCTTTCGGTCTTTTTTGTAAATGTTGATTTCGTATGATAAGCGCTGTATGTTTTGGTCCAAATGGATAAAAATCTTAACAGTAGATTGAATACCATAGGATCATGCAAAATTATTAGGCAAGCTGTATTGTAACAAATACATTGCTCTCAGTCAATCAGAAATGTTAATAAACCTCAAATCTGAATATTTAACAAAGGAAAAGTGAGTTTTGGCTTTCTCAGGAGAATATATATGTGTGCAGAATTATTAGGCAACTAAATGAAAAACTAAAATGTTCCCATCTCGCTTGTTTATTTTAATTTCTTAGAGTAAGAATAAAAACTCTAAATTTACGAATAAACACTTGTGACACGTCAAGAAAGATTCAGTGACCACGAGCCTTCCATCCATGGAATCTGTTAGTTTCTCGATCTGTTGACGATCAACTTTTTGTGCAGCAGCAACCACGGCCTCCCAAATGCTGTTCAAAGAGGTGTATTGTCTTCCCTCACTGTAAATCTCACGTTTAAGAAGGGCCCACAAGTTGTCAATGGGGATTAGGTCAGGCGAGGAAGGGGGCCATGTCATTATTCTGTCATCTTTAAGGTCTTTGCTGACTAGCCACGCAGGGGAGTACTTGAATGCATGCGATGGAGCATTGTCCTGCATAAAAATCATGGCCTTCTTGAAGGATATAGACTTTTTTTCTGTACCATTGCTTGAAGAAAGTATCTTCTAAAAACTGAGAGTAGTTTTGCGAGTTGATTTTAAGTCCATCTTCAACCCGAAAAGGTCCAACTAGCTCATCCTTAATAATACCAATACCCCACCTCCACCACGCTGGCGTCTGACTCGAAGTGGAGCTCTGTGCCCATTAGCGATCCAGCCACGGGCCCGTCCATCTGGTCCGTCAAGAGTCGCTCTCATTTTATCTGTCTGTGAAACCTTTGAAAAATCTGTCTTCAGATATTTCTCGGCCCGGTCTTCACGTTTCAACTCACGAGTCTTGTTAAGCGGCGGTCGCGTTTCAGCCTTTCTTACCCGGGCCATGTCTCTGAGCACTGAACACCTTGTACTTGTGGACACTCCAGGTAGGTTGCATTTCTGGAATATGGCGGCACTGGAGGTTAATGGGTTCCTGGTAACTTCACGTTTAATTCTTCTGAAGTCTCTAGCAGTTAATCTGCGTCTTTCTTTCTCCACACGTTTCTTGCGACCCGGTTGACTATTTGCAACCAAACGTTTGATTGCGGGCTTGGGTGCATAAATACCCACCGCTACGCCTCGTGAAGACTAGGGGGGAGTTATCTAGTCAGGCAGTTAGCTAGCGGGGAAGCTCCGTCTGGAGTAGAGCCGGGTTCGGTGTTAATTTCTATCAATTTACACGGGCTCGGGCCTGCGCTCCGGGTTGCGTGGTAAATGAGCGGTCAGGTGACGCGAAAATGGATGTTGAGGAGGTGAAACGGAGGCTGGCTTCTGGAGGACTTATTTTATTTCTTTGTTCCAACTTCCAAGTGGCTTATAGCCTACGTTAGTCATGAATAAATTATGTAAAAAAGTTATAAATTACTTATTCTTGACGAAAGACAAAAGAGCTGTATGCGTGCGGCGCAGTCTCTTTTTTCTTTCTCTCCCTTTGCCGCGTGGTGCGTGTGCCCGCGCTATTCTCCGACACTGTAATCGCTGATAGACGGCCTTTTGTACAGTCGGGCTGTAAACGGGTTCGGGCTTTTAAATAGCTATCAATCAAAATGTACTCGTCGGGCTCGGCCTAACTTTTAAGGCCCGATTACAGCTCTAGTCTGGAGGCCTTTTTCTCTGTTGCGCACTGGTGGGTTTAACACGTTGCATTCTTTTTGTTGTGCGAATTGTGGTAGGATATGGAGGAAATTGTAAAGGCGTTTGTAGAGGCGCCTACTGAGAGATTTTGGAGCAGTGTACTAAGGATCAGCTAATCAAGATTGCGGAGTATTATGATGTTGATGTAGGTGATAAAAACTGAGTTTGATTAGAGATGGAAAAATTCCTGCTGGTGTCCTGCTCACTGATAATCCCTCTGTTTCAAGTGCGATCCCGCGGCCCATAGGTGATTTAAACGATTTGAGGTAGAGATGTTCCGATACCGGTATCGGCTCCGATACTGCCTAAAACGCTGGTATCGGGAAGTACTGGAGTTTATGCACCGATCCGATACCACGTAATAAAGCCCTAAAGAAAAAATACGTTAAAGTAGTTTATTTATGCTCTTTTTCCGTTATAACATAATAAAAGAACGTTCTGTGGCATTCATGTTTCACAAAGAGTTTAACCTGAGCCAGACCGACAACAAAGATAGAAATAATATCCCATCCATACAGGGATAGTAGTATACAGTTCTTAAAACATAATAAAATATATGACACACTGGTATCGGAATCGGTAAGCAAAAAATGGTATCGGACCATCTTTAATTTGAGGTTGGTTCCCAAATTTAACGAGAATGATCCAGGTACATTCTTCCCGCCGTTTGAGCGTTTAGCTATGACTCGGGGACTTTGATGTTGCAGTGCGTATTAACCGGGAGGGCGTATTAGGCTTTGCGAGACGATCTTGGGTAACGATATAGAGGGAAGCCGGGTGCGGGTTGATGTGGCTCCAACGCCTTTGGCTAGCAGTAAACCTGACAAACCTGAGGGGTTTACTACGCGGGCAACGAAGCGCGCAAAGTCGGATGGAATAAAGTTCACTGGACACGATAACGCTCCGTGGCAGCACGGGGTAGGGCTACCATGCATTGACCTTCCTTGGTCTGTTTCTCACAGCAAGTTGGTGGCGGAGCAGCGGGCTGACTGTTCCCTTAAAGGTCCGCTGGAGTTGGCTCGTCCTGCTGGTGAGGCGATATTCTCATCAGTGTTATTTTGTTGACAATGCTGTGTTGATGAGGAAGTGGGTACCTCAGTGGAAACATTTTGTTGGCGAACCCGTTTATCAAGTTGTTGTGCCTTCTAGGTTTCGCGATACGGTGTTGCAGGTGTCCCACGACGAGTCTGGTCACTTCAGGAAGTCGGGAAGTCGTATGACCGCATACCGAGGTATTTTGACGTATATAAAGTCACGCCACACCTGTCAGGTAACCGGTAAACCTAACCAGAGTCTAAACCCCGCTCCACTGTGCCCAATACCGGCTCTAAGTCAGTCGTGGGGACATCTCGTTTTCGATTGCGTAGGTCCATTGCCTCCCTCTAGATCAGGTGCTACAGTCAGGTCCATAAATATTGGGACATCGACACAATTCTAATCTTTTTGGCTCTATACACCACCACAATGGAGTTGAAATGAAACGAACAAGATGTGCTTTAACTGCAGACTTTCAGCTTTAATTTGAGGGTATTTACATCCAAATCAGGTGAACGGTGTAGGAATTACAACAGTTTGTATATGTGCCTCCCACTTTCTAAGGGACCAAAAGTAATGGGACAATTGGCTGCTCAGCTGTTCCATGGCCAGGTGTGTGTTATTCCCTCATTATCCCGTTTACAAGGAGCAGATTCAGTTTTTCAGGAGATTCAGGAGTTTATTTCAAGTGTGGTATTTGCATTTGGAATCTGTTGCTGTCAACTCTCAATATGAGATCCAAAGAGCTGTCACTATCAGTGAAGCAAGCCATCATTAGGCTGAAAAAATCTAAACAAACCCATCAGAGAGATAGCAAAAAACATTAGGTGTGGCCAAATCAACTGTTTGGAACATTCTTAAAAAGAAAGAACGCACCGGTGAGCTCAGCAACACCAAAAGACCCGGAAGACCACGGAAAACAACTGTGGTGGATGACCGAAGAATACTTTCCCTGGTGAAGAAAACACCCTTCACAACAGTTGGCCAGATCAAGAACACTCTCCAGGAGGTAGGTGTATGTGTGTCAAAGTCAACAATCAAGAGAAGACTTCACCAGAGTGAATTCAGAGGGTTCACTACAAGATGTAAACCATTGGTGAGCCTCAAAAACAGGAAGGCCAGATTAGAGTTTGCCAAACAACATCTAAAAAAGCCTTCACATATCTGGAACAACATCCTATGGACAGATGAGACAAAGATCAACTTGTACCAGAGTGATGGGAAGAGAAGAGTATGGAGAAGGAAAGGAACTGCTCATGATCCAAAGCATACCACCCCATCAGTGAAGTATGGTGGTGGTAGTGTCATGGCGTGGGCATGTATGGCTGCCAATGGAACTGGTTCTCTTGTATTTATTGATGATGTGACTGCTGACAAAAGCAGCAGGATGAATTCTGAAGTGTTTCGGGCAATATTATCTGCTCATATTCAGCCAAATGCTTCAGAACTCATTGGACGGCGCTTCACAGTGCAGATGGACAATGACCCGAAGCATACTGCGAAAGCAACCAAAGAGTTTTTTTAAGGGAAAGAAGTGGAATGTTATGCAATGGCCAAGTCAATCACCTGACCTGAATCCGATTGAGCATGCATTTCACTTGCTGAAGACAAAACTGAAGGGAAAATGCCCCAAGAACAAGCAGGAACTGAAGACAGTTGCAGTAGAGGCCTGGCAGAGCATCACCAGGGATGAAACCCAGCGTCTGGTGATGTCTATGCGTTCCAGACTTCAGGCTGTAATTGAATGCAAAGGATTTGCAACCAAGTATTAAAAAGTGAAAGTTTGATTTATGATTGTTAATCTGTCCCATTACTTTTGGTCCCTTAAAAAGTGGGAGGCACATATACAAACTGTTGTAATTCCTACACCGTTCACCTGATTTGGATGTAAATACCCTCAAATTAAAGCTGAAAGTCTGCAGTTAAAGCACATCTTGTTCGTTTCATTTCAACTCCATTGTGGTGGTGTATAGAGCCAAAAAGATTAGAATTGTGTCGATGTCCCAATATTTATGGACCTGACTGTAGTTACCTGTTGACGGTGATGTGCCAGAGCTCGAGGTATTTGTCGCAGTTCATTTCTGTTTTCGGCGTTCCCAGAGTCATTCAGTCGGACCAGGGATCAAACTTTTCGTCCCATTTGTTTGCCCAGATTTCCGGTTCAGTACGTCAGTGGATTTCGGTACAGACTTTGTAAAGCTCAGGAGGTCGCTAAGGGCAAGTTGGCGTCTGCACAGGACGGAATGAAAAAACGTTAAGATCGGCAGGTTGAGAGTCGTGTTTTTCTCCCGGGATATCAGGTGTTTGCGCCGTTGCCAATCGTGACTTTTCCATTTCGGGCAAAATTTTCTGGCCCATATTCGGTTGTAAAGCCGGTGTCAGATCAGGGGTCTCATTTATAAAACTGTGCGTAGGATCCTTACTAAAAGTGTACGTATGCCCAAAAGCAAAAAATGGCGTACGCCAAAAACAATTCAGATTTATAAAACCGTGTGTACGCACATCTGTAAGCAATGTTCCCTTTATAAAATCACAGATTACCCACAAGTGTGCGTAAGTGAATCAGCCTCTTATCCCGCCCTGTACACGCCCATTTTTAACCATAAATAGTCAATGCAAAGCACCTCGTGAATGCTGATCAGTATGTTAATGACCCTGGCAGATGTTCTTTCGTCGCCGAATCATAATGACTGGCGGAGAAAAAGCAAAAAACTTCAGATGTTCAGGAATTGCTGCAAATTGAATTATAATTCCGGCCTGTTCTTGCACAGTGTAGGTAAACCTGATCTATAGACTACCTATATTAATAATACCGTCCAAAACGGCAGGCACTACGGCACTCTGGGACAGCTTCGATATAACAGAACTATATACTGTATCCAAACAAGCCTTAGTGATAAAGTTGAAGATTATATATAATATTTATATATATAAAAAAAACACTTAGCTGTCTGCCATTTCCCGCTGGAAACAGCCGGTTGCCCACAGAGTGGCGAGGACGTGTATTTGGACCGGGATGGCACGGTTCCGACGCGTTGCCCTCTCTACTGGATCCAATTCAGTACATAGATCCAATAGCGCAGCTTTAGGGAATTTATATCGGCATATTAGCCAGTCATCGTCATGGTCCCTGGAGTCTCTTTCTCTCACGATTCTTCCATTGGGGGTTAGTCCTCCTGCAGGGCCAGCGGTACCATCATGCAGCATTACGCACGGGGGTCACCGCAGTTACAACAATTAGAGTGATTGATAACACCTTGCCAAAATCACAGCATCAACTAGTGGTATCCCTCATCCCGAGATACAATTTGAAGACGAAAGGAAGTGTAATGGGCAGGTTTTGTGCTTGTATTAAAGCACCCATATTATGCTCATTTTCAGGTTCATAATTGTATTTTAAGGTTGTACCAGAATAGGTTTACATGGTTTAATTTTCAAAAAACACCATATTTTTGTTGTAGTGCACAGCTCTCTCTCACTGCTGCAGATCCTCTTTTCAGCTGGTCTCTGTTTTAGCTACAGAGTGAGACCTCTTTTCTTCTTCGTCTTCTGTACTATCTTTGATTGCACTCGCACATGCGCAGTAGCTCAGATGTAGATCATGTCAGCTAGCTAGCTAGCTCCATAGACCGTAAAAGAAAGGTTGTTTCTACAACTTCGGTCAGTTACAAGGCAGGATTAGCTGGGAGACTTCTAAATGAGGGCGCACATGTAAGTAGTTCTTTTGTAGATTATGGTGAACTTGTGTGTGTCGTAGCAGTGCTTTGCTATTGAGAACGAGGTAGCATGCTAGTGTTAGCATGCTAACGCTACGAGCTAACGGTTGCGGTTAGCCAGCTCGTTTCGGCTTGTGATGTCACAAGCCGTGCCGATTTTGAACAGCTCACCCGGAGACTGAAGGCAGGACACATTCAGAAACCGTATCTCACTCAAAACGGCATGGATTTTTTTTCAAAGTTTGTATGTGTGTGGAAGCACCAGAGACACAAAAGAACACCCCAAATCCCAGAAAAAGTTTTTTTTTCATAATTTGGGCACTTTAAAGTTCAGATTGATAACGAGGACATTTAGTGTAACGATTGCGCGAGAACTTAACGGCTGTATTTCCAGTCTTTACCAACACTGTGCTCTGCCATTATCTAATGGTAGGGTATTTGATGCTATCCTGTATTCCGTGCAGTTGGGCCATCTCTTCCTGCGCTCCTAGCAGACAATGTGACGGTGAGACAGCGCCGATTTAAATATTAAGAACATTTTTGGAGGCGTTTATGGAACAATTATCACTCAGCACAAGCGCAAATAACACTGCTGGATTTAATCTTCATGATAACATGGATGATATGGAGTGAAAAAATGTGTGTGAGGCATCAGTACTTGAAAATATTAAGAGTAATCGTTATTCCCACATTTACTTTCTGCAGTCTGACTTCAGTTGACCACCTCACCATCTGCGTCGCCAATTCCCGTCGTCTCCAAAATGTGCGTACGCACGGGTCAGAGTTTCGGTGGAGGACCGCACGTTCTCTCGTCAAGTTTGTTTTTTATACATCACAACCTTTGCGTGGGAAGTGGCGTACGCACATTTTCAGCCCAGTTTTGTGCGTTTATAAATGAGACCCCAGAACTGTGCGATTGCTACTCCTAATCGTAGGGCCTCTACTCAGCTATGTCGTGTTTTTGTTTTTTTGTCATTAACATTTTTTATTTATTTTGGTAATGCAACACCATACACTTATATACATGGTACAAATGTAATACATGTATCTCACATTTGAAAATACAAACAATAGAAAAAAGAATAACAATGAAATGAAATAAAACAGAAGGCAGCCAAAAAAAGGAACCCGCGCAGCATCCTCATACCCATTACATACACACTGTTGCCCACAAATACAAACACACATGTGTGTGCCTGCACATCCATAATTATCCTCTATCCACAAATGCCACACCTCCCCTCTAAAAGTCAGTGGTAATACTATATTGAAAAGACATCCATGCTTGTCTGTCTGTTTTTGCTCGGAATATTCTGCACCCTTGTGATCAGAAGTTCAAAGGCCGCAATCTCTGTCATAAGTTTAAGCCAGTCCGCAATGTCTATTTGGACTCATCCAGTTACGCAAAATGAGTCTGGCATCTACAATAAAACCCGTTAACATCAGTCCAGCTTCTGATTTAGCAAGGCCTGGGGGCATGAGGGACCTATCCCCTAACGGGCATAATTGTTGGGATTCCGGCAGGGCTTGTCTGAGCCACCCTTCAAACTTTTTTAACACTGCCTCCCATAAGGGCCTTACCGTGGGACAATCCCATAAGGCATGGAGAAAAGTACCCACCTCTTTCTTACATTTCCAGCATTTATTGTCCTGGGTTAAGCCCATTTTAGACAACTTATTAGGTGTAAAATAGTATCTATGCACAATTTTATAACGGATGGAATTTATTTCTGGCATCCCTTGTAGCCCTTCCCACATTTGAGATAATGTTCTGCCATAAGCCTTCATCAATATCCTTACCAAAAAAAGCCTTCACATAGTTTGGTTCGAGTGCCTGACATTTTGTTATAAAACACAGAGGCAGAATGTAGAATGCTTGGATAATTTAGGAACTCTGAACCACATTTTCCTCTCCTTCTTCACTTTTCAGTCCAAAAACAGATCCCGTGCTACTTCTCAACTCCAAAAATCAGCTTTGTCAGTTAAATTCAACAGAATCTTTATGATTTAAAACTTGTTTTAAATGCAGAAAAAACTAAAGTCATGCTTTTTTCAAATTCGTAATCTAAATCAAATGTGCCTTCAATCCTCACTTCCCAGGGTACGAAGATCGAATGTGTTTCTAAGTACAGATATCTTGGTATTTTAATTGATGAATCTCTTTCTTTTACCCTTCATATTCAGCAGCTAGCAAAAAGACGAAAACTTAAACTAGGGTTTTATTTCAGAATCAAATCCTGCCTTTCATTCGAATCTAGAAAGAGGTTGGTCGCTGCCACTTTCATGTCTGTACTTGACTATGATGATGTTTTAGACATGCGTGCTTCATCTCAAAGTTTACACGCACTGGACACTGTATACCACGGATCTCTGAGGTTCATCACTGGTATGAAAGCCCTCACTCACCATTGTGAACTGTATGAACGTGTCGCATGGCCTTCTTTATCAACATGGAGGCATATCTTCAAAAACGAGGCTATTTTAGGTCTACTTCCATCCTACCTTCCGACCTATATCAGTGTAAATAGTACTGGGACTTACAATCTTCGTTCCCAGGATCTTTTCCTTCTGTCTGTTCCAAAGGTTAGAACTGAACTGGGGAAAAAGGCGTTTAAGTTTGCTGCTCCCTCTACATGGAACAAGTTACAGAAATCCATGAAACTTACTGAGCTGCTCTCATTGCTCGCTTTTAAGAGGAAGTTGATTGACTTGGAGGCAGCCACATCTGGCTGTAGATGTTTTGTTTAGGATTGTGGTTGACTTTGAGGGATTTCCTGTTTCATGTTTTTTAGTGTTTTTGTGTATTTTGCGTTTGTATGTACTGTATGTGTGGTTGTACTGCTGCCTGTCTTGGCCAGGACACTCTTGAAAAGAGTCTCTTCCTGGTTAAATTACATTTAAAAAAATTAAATTGTTCTTTAAGGTCCTCAAATGACATAAATGAGATGATCTTTAACAACATGTATCCGCTTTGCCAACCACGTTTGCCACAAAAATACTTTTTCCCCCCGATACAGATCGAGGGATTATTCCATACTGAGGAATAGCTTTGTTTATATTGTGAAATCCGCAAAATCTTTTGCGCTCTCGCCCATGCCCACTGAGAATGTTTCTGTATTCTTCTGTGACAATAGTTCCACAACACCAGATGGGTGTGCGAGCACCTCTTCCATCTTTACCCACCCAGGATTAGAATCACAGTTTCCCCAATGTTTTGCTAATTTATTAATCTCAAATGCTTATACAATTCCACATTTGGGAGTGCTAATCCATCACTATCTCGTGAGGTAAATAGTTTATTTATACTAATCCTGGGCTTTTTTCCATTCCATTAATCAAATTATTATATTGCTTTAAGATTCCGTCAGAAATGGTCACTGGTATCATCATAGAGATGTAATTTAAATTGTGGCACAACCACCATCTCGATTATATTAATTTTCCCCCATAAGGTCAAGTTTATCATCTTCCATTTATCCAAATTTAACTTAATTTTCCTCATTGAAAGGGGACATATTAACAGCAATTCTATTCTCCATATCTGGACACAAGCTAAGACCTAAATATGTCATTCCAGTCTGCATCCACTTAAACTGAAATGTGGCGATTGTTGATTGTTTGCAACTTCTTGATATCGGCATGCCTTCAGATTTCTGCACATTTATTTTATACCCTGACAATTTTGAAAAAGGAAATTGTGGATAAAACGTTAGGTACTGGCAGCAGAGGGTGCTCAACAATCAACAAAATATCATCTGCATAAAGAAAGATTTTGTATTCCTCTTCCCCACGCAACAATCCTTTAATACTGCTCTCGTACCTTATTGCAGTGGCCAGAGGTTCCAGAAATAATGTAAAAAGCAGGGGACTAAGAGGATCACTCTGTTTGGTCCCACGTGTTAAGTTAAAGAAGGGCGATATCATTCCATTTGTTATCACTGCCGCCCTTAGATTAGATAGATTACATTCACATCCAAATTTTCCTAGAGTATATCGCAAAAAGCTCCATCCCACCATGTCGAATGCTTTTTGAGCATCCAAAGATAAAGCGGCTATCGGGGTGCTGTTGTTACAATTAAGCCGTACGAGGCGTAGCAGACGTCTAACGTCGTCCGAAGGTGATCTTCCTTTAATAAAGCCCACTCGATCGGTGTGTATTAAATGTGGCAAAATACTTTCTAGTCCGGTAGCGAGAACTTGAGTCAGAATTTTGCAGTCCACATTAATAAGACTGATAGTTCTAAAACTTCCTGGATCAGTAGGGTCTTTATCTTTTTTAACAATTAAAGAGATCAGAGCCTCATTGAATGTATTGGGTAGTTTCCCCAGTGAAAATGATTCTTTACACGCCTTTGTTAAGATGGGAGCCAGTTTATTAATATACAGTCAGGTTCATAAATATTGGGACATCGACACAATTCTAATCTTTTTGGCTCTATACACCACCACAATGGAGTTGAAATGAAACGAACAAGATGTGCTTTAACTGCAGACTTTCAGCTTTAATTTGAGGGTATTTACATCCAAATCAGGTGAACGGTGTAGGAATTACAACAGTTTATATATGTGCCTCCCACTTTTTAAGGGACCAAAAGTAATGGGACAGATTAACAATCATAAATCAAACTTTCACTTTTTAATACTTGGTTGCAAATCCTTTGCATTCAATTACAGCCTGAAGTCTGGAACGCATAGACATCACCAGACGCTGGGTTTCATCCCTGGTGATGCTCTGCCAGGCCTCTACTGCAACTGTCTTCAGTTCCTGCTTGTTCTTGGGGCATTTTCCCTTCAGTTTTGTCCTCAGCAAGTGAAATGCATGCTCAGTCGGATTCAGGTCAGGTGATTGACTTGGCCATTGCATAACATTCCACCTCTTTCCCTTAAAAAACTCTTTGGTTGCTTTCGCCGTATGCTTCGGGTCATTGTCCATCTGCACTGTGAAGCGCCGTCCAATGAGTTCTGAAGCATTTGGCTGAATATGAGCAGATAATATTGCCCGAAACACTTCAGAATTCATCCTGCTGCTTTTGTCAGCAGTCACATCATCAATAAATACAAGAGAACCAGTTCCATTGGCAGCCATACATGCCCACGCCATGACACTACCACCACCATACTTCACTGATGAGGTGGTATGCTTTGGATCATGAGCAGTTCCTTTCCTTCTCCATACTCTTCTCTTCACTCTGGTACAAGTTGATGTTGTTCCAGAAATGTGAAGGCTTTTTTAGATGTTGTTTGGCAAACTCTAATCTGGCCTTCCTGTTTTTGAGGCTCACCAATGGTTTACATCTTGTAGTGAACCCTCTGTATTCACTCTGGTGAAGTCTTCTCTTGATTGTTGACTTTGACACACATTCACCTACCTCCTGGAGAGTGTTCTTGATCCGGCCAACTGTTGTGAAGGGTGTTTTCTTCACCAGGGAAAGTATTCTTCGGTCTTCCGGAGCTCACCGGTGCGTTCTTTCTTTTTAAGAATGTTTTCTTAAATTTGTTTTCTTGATTTGGCCACACCTAATGTTTTTGCTATCTCTCTGATGGGTTTGTTTAGATTTTTCAGCCTAATGATGGCTTGCTTCACTGATAGTGACAGCTCTTTGGATCTCATATTGAGAGTTGACAGCAACAGATTCCAAATGCAAATAGCACACTTGAAATGAACTCTGGACCTTTTATCTGCTCCTTGTAAATGGGATAATGAGGGAATAACACACACCTGGCCATGGAACAGCTGAGCAGCCACTTGTCCCATTACTTTTGGTCCCTTAAAAAGTGGGAGGCACGTATACAAACTGTTGTAATTCCTACACCGTTCACCTGATTTGGATGTAAATACCCTCAAATTAAAGCTGAAAGTCTGCAGTTAAAGCACATCTTGTTCGTTTCATTTCAACTCCATTGTGGTGGTGTATAGAGCCAAAAAGATTAGAATTGTGTCGATGTCCCAATATTTATGGACCTGACTGTACGTCTTATAATACTCTGCAGGAAAACCATCTTAACCAGGTGATTTGTCCAGCTCTCATTGAGGAAATTGCACTTCTGACCTCATCTACTGCTATGGGACGGTCCAAAAAAAAAAGGGCGTCATAGTCGTCACCCTGGGTTATTCATACAGCTGGTATGGCATAACTAGCCTTCCCCCACTTTCATAATAATAACGTTTATTTCATTTATTTGAAATTTCAAGTCACACACTTGCTTCAATAGTAGGTCAGTATGCCTCTCAGCAAGTGTCTTCTCTGTTTCCTTAAGCTGGGACTTTAGCTCCTTTAGCTGTCATATTTGCTCTCTTTTTTTCCTACTGGAATGCGAAATAATATTCCCTCAGAGGCTTCCCAGACTGTCCCAACTCTGTCTGTTGATCCCATATAATAAAAACTATCAAGTTCTTCAGCTATTTGTCTGCTGACTACTGGATCCTGTAATAAAGATACATTCATTCTCCAACTACTTCCACATGCCTTTTGGTGTGGGAGACCTGGGTTCGATTCCCACTTGAATACATCAACCAATGTGTCCCTGAGCAAGACACTTAACCCGTAGTTGCTCCAGAGGCGCGCGACCTCTGACATAAATAGCAATTGTAAGTCGCTTTGGATAAAAGCGTCAGCTAAATGACATGTAATGTAATATTGCCATCTGACCCCATTACCAAGCCCATGTGCACTATTGCATGATCAGTCAATGCTATAGGTCCAATTGAGCTGTCAGTAACAGTATGTACCAGGTCCTGGAGTGAGATTTGTGTTTATGAGAATAAAATGTATATTCTTTCTCTTTGGGGTTGACGAGTCTCCATGTAGCCGTCGGACCTAGATCCTCCATCAGCAACCCAATGGCCATTCTATCCCTTGGTACATTTTTAGAAAAAGTAGTTTTATCTAAAAAATCCCCTGCTATAATCGTAGGTCCATCAATAATATTCCCCACTAGTTTATTGACTTTATGAAAGAAACCTGGGTCCTCCACATTTGGAGCATAAATATCGCATGAATTGACTTTTACTCCATTCATTTTAGCTTCCGAGCATATCACTCTTCCCTCTTCGTCCTTTACAAAGAGAAAATTCAAGCCGCTCCACGCTTTTTACTAGAGTGCGAGCCACGATATACGTGGCCAACCCAGTCTCTTTTGAATTTAGCACCGTCTGATTCAGTCACACGGGTCTCTTGTATAAAGGCAATGTGGACTTGTTGAGATTTGAGGTACGACAAACATTTCTTTCTCGTAATGGGATTCTGTAACCCATTTACATTCCAAGACACTATTCTCACACAGTTAGACATAACCTAAGTAATGTGTTTGTATTCCTCGTAATGAGGTGATATTTTCCTTAGGGGGCCACAAGAGATGAGGAAAAGAAATGGATGAAAAGGAGGAGCTGCCCTGCTGCCAATCAAAACCAATAACACACAATCAATGGTACTCAAAACCCCCTTTGGAACGGGGAGTATAAAAAAACAACCCCAGACCCACCCCTTTTCACCCTCATCTCTTTCTTAAGAGACCCACCCTCAAACCGGTCCACACTGAAGTGGTCATCATCAGTTATCCCCCCCCTCCACCAATCCCAATGAAAGTTTTTAACAGTCAAAATGTAGGTTATTTTCAGTTAGGCCTACATAGGCTATTAAAGATACAATATGTAACTTTTCTGCATTAAAATGTCTAAAAACGACCATACCTATGTTATATATTTTTATGAGTTGTGTTCTTACACTATCCCAAATGTTAAACTCAGATAAATCTGTTATTTTATTTTGTTGTTTCATTTAGTTACTCGTAACTTCCGTCAAAACACGGCAACCAGATGATATGTTCAGGAGTAATTGTAAATCATAAAATGTCACAGAAACTGTAATAGTGCTTTTTTGCCACGCAGCATCATTTTGGGTCAAGCACCAAAACAAAATGTTAAGATTACAGAAAAGTGAAGGGGAGATCATCCCGGGCAGCTGGGAGATGTTCGGCTACTGCACAACATGCATCGAACTATTTTGGTTTTGTATCACAACATATGCGACGTCCTAATAAGCGCTGAAAATGTGTACAAGAAACATGTTTTGAGAATGCAAAAACTAACTGGGGGGGGAGGCGTCGAAAGGTTGACGGGAAGACGACACAAAGCGCCCAGAGCGTCGTTAGGACAAAATGTTTCCTTTGGACGGCCGGCGTTGGTTGCTTTTACCACCGACGGCGCGGGCAATTAGAAATAAAGTTGTTCCTTTCAGACGACCTGTTCTAAAAGACGAGTTAATTCTTTTTCTCCGCGAGTTGCCAATCCTCGACATTAATTGAGGAATCCATAAACAAAAACCAATTCTGGGAAAAATCTTCCAAAATCCAAACCTGTACAATTGGCAATACGTAACGGAGACATGAGCTATTACCAAGGAACCAAACGATAACAAAACAGAATGAACTACAATCGGCTGTAAAATACACCCGGAATCCGATACGATCGCAAACTAAACGCGCACGACAGAAAAATAGCACTTTCTCTACTTTACCGACTCCAGAGGTTTTTAGAGCAGTCCCCTGAGGACAAAACATGCCATTTCCTGTGTTTGGGGGTCTCGTTTTGAAAATGTGCGTACGCCACTTCCCACGCAAAGGTTGCGATTTAGAAAAAAACTAACTTGTCGGGAGAATGTGCGGTCCTTAGGCCTGTCACGATAACAAATTTAGCTCGACGATAAATTGTCCCAGAAATGATTGCGATAAACGATAATACTAGTAAACTGGAACTGGAAGACATTTCAGATATCCACAATAACGAAACAACCAAAAACAATACATAAAATGGACTATCAGCCTCTCTTAACAAAAAACGCACTGGAATAAAAACCAAACACAATCAAAATGTTAACGTTACCTGAAAACGGCGTGTAGTTTCTTTTTAACATCTCACTTTCAGTCACTACTACAGTCTGAAAAATTGTGCCAAAATACAAACAACAACGTCGCCGTCAACAGGCTCATCTGCTAACGTTAGCTACCTACCGAAACCATCCGGCAAATAGACGGTACCGTAGGGTGCCGTTACCTGAAATTCTATGCAGAGTGAACATTACTACGTTTTTCGTGCTGGTTTTGAGCGGTATGCAACCCGCACTAACCTATTATTACGGCGTGTCGGAGGAATACGGCGTCTCCCTCAACGGGAGGCAGAGGGACCGTCGCCGCAGCGTTCGCTAACGTTGTCGCTTCTTGTCTCATCTGGGGTCTGCTAAACAGTAAACTCATCACTTCAGTGTCCGCAATGCTATTTTCCAATAAACTGCAGCTGTCGTACTTCACGGGACCGAGTGAGTGCAGATTTTGTGTCGCGGCTTCCGTCGTCACTTTGCCTAAAAATGAGTGACGAGTGTACTCCGTTCTCTCAATACATCCATGGTGTACTCGCCCTGCTGTTTATTTGGTTGCTGTGACTTCGCGAGTAATGACCTCCTGTTCCAGTTGCTCACCCTAGGAGAGAGAGAGAGCAGATGACAGTTCAGTACAGCGGACGGCTCTGCAGAGTCGTGTAATTACGACTTTATGACTATTTCATAAACGGCTGAAGGAGTGGCGTACAAAGCGGAAACCCTGTTGTGCGTCTAATTGATTTATTGACTATCGCGGCCTAGCAGTCCTTCGCACAAACTCTGACCCGTGCGTACGTGCATTTTGGAGACAAAATAGGAATTGGCGACGCAGACGGCGAGGTGGTCGACTGCAGAAAGTAAATGGAAATAACGATTACTCTTAATATTTTTTCACTCCGTATCATCCATAAAGACTCAATCCAGCAGTGTTATTTGCGCTTGTACTGAGTGATAATTGTTCCATAAAAAATTCTTTGAAATGTTTAAGCGCCGTCACATTGTCCGCTACGGAGCGCAGGAGGAGGAGACGGCCCTACTGGAATACAGGATAGCATCAAATACCCTAACATTAGATACCGGCAGAACACAGTGTAAATAACTAAATATCTTTCTTTAAAACTGTGCATATATATATACACATATATATATATATATACACACACACACACACATATATATATATATGCTCAATGTCCTCGTTCGGTCCGAACTTTAATACCGTTTGTGACAAAACCTGCATGAAGAAAAGTGTGTTTGCCTATTACGCTTTCTTTCGTCTTCAAATTGTATCTCGTGGGGTGGGGGGGGGGAGAGATACCAGTCGATGCTGTGTTGGCAAGGTGTTAACAATCGCAATATGTTGTAAACGTATAAATACTGCATAAATAAACCCGTGCGTAATGCTGCACGATGGCACTGCCCGCCCTGCGGGAGGACTATACGCTAATGGAACAAACGGGAGAGAAAGAGACTTCGGGGATCGTGACGATGACTGAATATTCGAGTTATCCTGGATAAATTTAGCTTTGATTTGGTTGCACAAAGGCAGGGACGTCGTTAGGCCTATTTTAGGGGGGCTGAAGCTGCCCCCCCCCCCCCCCAATAATAATATACAAATTACATTTTCATGTTTTTGACAGTGCACTCGCTACGTGGAATCAATCGTCAGTCGTCGTGCACTGCGGTCCCTTTTATTTTTTATGTCAACAAAGTCTGACAAAGCAGTAAATCGGAGAAATAAAATGTTGTTTCGCCGATTTATCGCTCCAAATGCAGCGAGGATCTCGCTATCGTTATCCAAATTCTATATTAGAAACAACAAATAATATATCCGGCTACAAGAAAGTCGATGGCCGTGAAGATGATACACCGTCTTGTCTCTTCTCATTGGTTTAAACTGGCAGCTTTCAGAACGCTGCTGACCGGTGTGTTGCGAGTAGCTGCGGGATTTATCTCGTCTTGTCGCAAATCTTTGGTCTGGACCCGCTACCGCACACGCAGTGAGTGATACGGAGTGAAATTGTAAGTTGTTGTTAATGAATTTTACTTGCTTTACTTGAGGTAAAGATAAAGGAATGTTTTAGTTGGCTATAGAAAACTAGCTAGCGTAAACGAGTGAAATAGCTCGCGAAGCGCTCTACCATTGATATAGTCTGCTTTCTCTATAGTATTAAAAACAATATCACTCCCTAAATATCACATTGTCACCGTTAATGCTATTGTACCAATATATCCTTCAATTCATTGAACAAATGGATACTGGAAGATATTTTAGGAGGGAGAGAGAGAGACACCAAGGCATAGCCTAAACTAAATTATTTCATGATATTTAACTTTGTGCATTCCTTTGCTGTAGATGTTGCCTAAATGTAGACTAGGCTATATATGAGCATACATACTAGAACTTGTATTCATCTCGCCATTGGGTTTTTAAATTCAGACATACTTTAAATCCTTGTCGACCATATTGCAACGAGCTAGTTCAGCATATCGTGCCTGACTGGAGTAGTGTGTTTTTCTTTAGGAGTGGGAAGGGCAGACGGCAAGTTGCCCGTTTCGTCATTTGGGCTGCCTTGTTGAGTGCAGCGGCACTGACGACATTATATTTCACATAATTGAAGCTCTTTTTTAAAAAATGAAATAGGATCGGTCCAACGAATCGTTTGGTTTGTAATGCGCACCGGTTCGATACGAATACGTGCATCGTTACACCCCTAGTAATTAAATAGTCTTATTTTGACCTGCAACTTATCTAATAGAGAGAGGAATTAGGTACGGTATTACTTTACCACACATTTACACAGGCAGATAGATAGCTGTTAAGTCTTAGCCTAAAGAAGAACTCAGCAGGAGCACAGTCTGGTCTAAGTAAATCCTCCCCATGCAGCTTTGATGTATCTAAAAGCTAACTTTAGAGTTTGTAAGTAAGATTTTGCATAGCCTCGGGGCTAAGCCCCCGTCTTTCAATCCTAGTGACGTCCCTGCAGCCAAGTAACCATGGACATTTATTCTTTGCAGCTAGCCTGCTCCAGAGCAGCTTCCGTTGTCTTCTGAATGTGTTGTGCTTTATTAAATCCTACTATTGCGGTTGTTTGGATGGTAAGAAATGGTTGAACGTGCACCGGAGATAAAGTGGGACAATGAGGAGGGAAATGGGCTTTTCCTCCCCGTGAATTTGCAACGTGGACAGGCGGATCCTAAGAGAGACTTTTAGCGCCAATAACGACGACAACAGCACCTGACCAAACGTCCGTATTTTACGAGAATGTGTTGAAATGCCACAAGTTTCTTAATCTTTTTATTTTGGTGCCGTCACGCATCTTGGAGCTCGGGAGTGAGAAAAAAACCATGAATAATAGGCTATATTGTTTTACAGATATGCTTACTTCTTTTTCTCGTTTATGTCCAGTCATGTATGTTCTGTATGAACATTAATTGTACAAAGATATTTAGAATTAGACATAGCTTATAGAGATTTGAGCATGTGGTTGTAAAACATACTCTTGCATTATAATTAAGGCTTTGAAGTTAAGCCTAGTCCTTAAGGTAAATTGCCCGAGGAACATGAATTCCCTCTGCTCTCTTTTAAGGCAAAGTAGGCTAATAATAAAACATTTTTATTTCTATAGTGCTTTACAGGCTACTCAAAGACACTTTACAGTAAAACCGACCCATAAAACAGTGTGTAAAAATGTTGAGTGATCTTTTGAAATCCTTACGCATTCAGTTGGTCCGCTGTCGGGCTTTTGCTCTCTGTGTGATAAAAACAGCCGTATTTCCCTTTTTGCATATTATGTGCTTTCCGTTAGAAGCCGCTGCTCGGCGGGTTAAACGTATGCCGCGCGCGTCTTCTCCATTTCTGCGTCGGTAAATCTGTTATACCGCGGTCTATTTAAGAAAGCCGTGAACGTGAACTTATCCCAGCTATCTACACCTTCTCATCCTGGCTCGGCAAACGCGCAACCGATTAAGCCGCGATGCTTTTTCAGTTATCCTGGATTTCTTCATTCTACTTTTGTGCAACGGGCCCCGCGTTTCCCTACGCTGTGCGAGAACAGGCCGAAATTATAATTCAATTTGCAGCAATTTCCTTAACGTCTGACAAGTGTTTTGCTTTTTCTCTGCCGCGGTCATTCGTGTACCAATCTGCATTTGCGAGGTGCTTTGCGTTGACTATTTATGGTTAAAAATGCGCGCGTACAGGGCGGGATAAGAGGCTGATCCACGTACGCGCGCTTGTAGGTAATCTCCGATTTATAAAGGGAACGTTGCTTACGCACGGTTTTATAAATCTGACTTTTTTTTTGGCGTACGTACACTTGTAGTAAGGATCCTACGCACAGTTTTATAAATGAGACCCCAGATGATTTTCATGTCATCGTCTACTGCCGGGGTCGCGCCTCGCCTCGTCCTTTCCCTTCTTCTAACCGTGTTTCCCCTCCTCCCTTTAATACCGCTAATCCTATTACGCAGAAAATCAAACTAATAATGAGACATCGGGGATCTTCCGCATTCCGTTTTCCTCAACGTCTCCGTGTCGCCTCCGACAATTTGTTTTCTTTCGGAGAGCGAGATGACAAGAGATTAACTGTGTGTCTGCTGGAGTCAGACATATCTATCTGTCGAGTATTTTCTCGTAGCGTCTACTGCACTGTGAAATCAGTTCCTATATTTAATTACCTATTTGAGTGTGAAATGTATGGCACCCTCAAACATTCCTAAAATGGAAAGTACTTCACAAATATAAGACTAATAAAAGTGACCATTCTTATGGCATAATTGACACTGTCAGCTCGCTCCTCCTTTCTCCATATTATCATCTCCTTGTCCTTTTCAACCCTTCAGCTTAACAAAAACCACAATCGTATTTCTACACACACACAAGGTCTAATCATATTTCTTCCTATCTAGAAGCAATCAGTGATAGCGTTGGCTGCTCCGGAGCGTCTTGACAATATTGGCAGAGTGGGAGGCTGCACATGCTCTAATTAAATTAAATGTATATGTGTGTGTGTGTACGCTACTGGGTCAAATAGTTTCCGAATGGCAACTAGCGGCACCAGAATTTATTACGTTAATGCCAGTGCTGTTAGCGATTTCAATGGACAACTCTGCAGTTTAATGTGGAAGTGAGGGAGAAACCATTTTAACTTTTAAATAACGTACTGTATCGTGACAAACTTTTTTATGCTGTGATCTGTGTTGTCCTAAATTGGCACTCATCCAAACTTTGAGAACCTCTGGTATTGTAGAGTCACAAAACACGTCATAAGAAATTTTATTATTTAGTATGCCGTTGATTCTCTTCTTCTCACGGTCTAAACCAGGGTCTGTTATTGAAGCTGGAGAGACTCTATATGTCTTTGTTTTCTGTCCAGACCGCTGAATGAACAAAGGCACTTGAAGGGCCTGGAGGAGACGACAACTGGAGCGCTACTAATGACGTTTTTTATGGCATACTATGCTATGACTTTTTTTTTACTAAACCTTTTGATAACATGCTATTTTTTTATATTGGCATATTAATGACATTTTATTCAACTTTTCAATAACATACTATGACCTTTATGGCACACTTAACATTTTTTTAGGACGTACTTTACAATGACTTTTTGGCACACTACTTTTTTTATGGCATACCGTACTATGATATTTTTTTAAGATGTACAATACTAATTCATAATAATTAGTGGGTGTTCCATAGCTTTGCTGCGTAGTGGATAAAAGCAGCTTCTCCACTTTGCTTGTGGAGCACTTTGGGTACAGTTAAAAGATTAGCATTGGAAGATCCAAGTTTCCTTTGTGGTTGACGGGGCTTGAAGCTTAACTCTGTATCTAAGATGACGCCTAGGCTTGTTACTTTTGGTTTGACCTGATGTGCCAGGTTCCCAAGATTACTAAGAACGGTGTCCCCCTCTTGATTTTGGTCCGACCAAAAGTACCTCCGTTTTGTCATCGTTTAGCTTTAAAAAATTGTCGCTCGTCCACTGATTAATGGCTCCGCAGAAATTACTGGAATTGTTGGGGTTTTGTAAATTATAGAGTATCTGTAAAGTGTCTCGAGAGAACTCTTGTTATGATTTGATACTGAAAGTATCATCTGTGTAGCTGCGGAAGTTTACATTATGCCGACTTATGTTGTTTCCTAACGGAAGCACGTATAGGGAAAAGAGCAGAAGACCGAGACGGCTTCCCTTGAAACCGCCCGCTTCGCGAGGTGGTGAATTAGAACGTTACGATCGATGGTGTCGAATGCCGCGCTCGAATCTAGAAGAATAAGGATTGAGACTTTGTTCCAGTCGGCAGCGAGTCTGAGGTCGTGGACTATTTTAACTAGGGCCATTTCTGTGCAGCGATTTGACCTAAAACCCGATTGGAATTTTTCAAGAATATTGTTTTCGTTGAGGAAGTTATTTAGCTGATTACAAACAACTTTTTCAAGTACTTTGCTCAGGAACGGTAGGTTTGATATAGGCCTGTAGTTACTCAGGATAGTATGGTAAAGGTTTCGCGACGGCGGTTTTGAAAGCGGTCGGAAATATACCCGTTTCTAATGAGACGTTTATTATCTTAAGACTAAAGGGAGCCGAGCTGTCGTATACGTTTTTGAGGAATCTGGTAGGGACTGGATCCAAAGCACGTGTCGAGGAGCCGGTCAGATTGCGTAATAGTTAGGGCTGTCAAGCGATACTTTTTTTTTTTTAATCGCTGAATTTCTATAGTTAATCGCGATTTATCACATAATTAAAATTCTATTATTTTGCATTTCAGAACTGTTTTTAAGAACATTAACAATGGAAAGCAATTATTACCAGTGTATCTTGATTGGGAATCAAATGAATGCAAGGAAAGTTACTTTAAGATTTGTATTTGTTTACTGTAAACAAAAGAAAAATGTGTGAATCTGTCATTATTGCACAATTCCTCCAAGTACCTAACTAAAAAGCAATAAAAATAATAAGACGGGTCAGAACGTGCCAACCGTAGTACGTCTTTAAGACCCGAGTCTTCTACGATGCTGACAGGTCTGCAGTTAGTTGCCACCCATTTTGCAAGAGCGGTAGTCTTTATTCTTTTGCATCGTGCCTGCAGCAGCTCGATGATAAGTAAAGGTGCGGCAAAGGGTCAAAATAGTAGCCCGTTAGGCACGACGTGAAGCCGAGTGAAGTGTAAAATAAATGGCGCATCGCGATTAACGCGTTAATGCTGACAGCCCTAGTAATGGTACTAAAAAATATTAATTTTGGGGGGATGTTTTTGGGTGTACTATCAAACTTATTACCTATGTTACCAATAATAAAAAGAAGTCTGCGAATTCTTCGCATCTTAAAGAAGATGCCTGACTTGAGTGTGTCAAATGTACAACAACTACTACTTCAAGTTGATTTGATAATTACCAAATATTTGTTCCATACGCGCCAATTCTCATCTTCTCCGAGCCCTTCGAGTCCTTTTGTTCATTCAGCGGTCTGGACGGAAAACGTATACAAAACGTATATAAAGTCTCTCCTGCTCCAATAACAGACGTTACGCATCAGTTTTTCACACGAGAGAAACCTCGTACGACCATGTAAAAGAAGTAGACGTAGCCAACGTGACATCATTTTTTGTTTTTGATTCGTGGGGTGGAGCTGACTGAGAACCCGAGGGCACGGCCGCGGTAGCCCTAAAGCATACCCTGCTGCGTTGTGCATTTTACTCTAAATAGGACCGTGATTTACAAAATGAACATCACGCTATATTGAAGAAGACTTAAAACTAGCAGTTGAGGCCATAAACTCATTGGGAAAAATGTTTACCGAGGTAATAATTCAAGGGATAAGTAGGGTCATTTTCTCATTGGTCTCGCTTCGCCGCACAGCGTTCCGGCACGCGAGAAAAACGTGCTCGGGTTTATAGACCTTTTTCACGGCAGATACGTTGACATGTCACAGTAGGCGAAGTAGTCGTGCGAGAGAAAACTCAGATTTGACAGATAGTCTAGCTAGCTGTCTCGATTTACCTAGCAGAGATCTGAGGAGCAGTTAAACATAGTCCTCGTCAAGCCGCCAGAGTTTAAAATTCCAACACAAAGAAAGCGGAAGGGACTTCTTTTTCAGTGGAGTCGCCCCCTGCCGGCCATTAGAAAGAAAGCCGGTTTAAAGCACTACCGCATTGGCTTTACTTTTTAGGCCCAGAGGGTGCTGCTTGTGTACGACACAAAACAGAGTTAGGTATATTGGGTCATACGTGATCGCTTAATTGCAAATTGTAGGGCCGAGGCCTCAAAACCGAGAACGTATCAGGGCTTGAAATTTAAATTGCGATCCTTTCCGGCCGCTGCATTTATCAATGTACGACCATTCTTACGCGCCGATTGGTGCCTGTCGTAAGATGATTTCTGCGCTGGTTTCTACGTTAGGTTGATAAATGAGGGCCAATGTGCCTGGTGTGATGATGACAAGGAGTTAAACATTTAAGGCCTTTCAAGTCACAAAATGACTCACAATGATTAAATGGAGACCTTCACTGTATTTTAATATATTATTGATTACCTTTGAAAGGTAACACATAATTAAATACAATTCCCTCGGTTCCATTCCACACCATCTGCTATCCTTAAAAAGGCTAAAATGCCGGATCTTTAAAAACAAATCCACAATCGGTATCGAGAGAATATTTTGCTTAGTCTGGGATGAGCCTCCAGCTGCTCCTCCAGCTTTTTCTGGAGGAAAGAGATGCAAAAAAACACATTACAGACACACAATCGTAATATATAGTTTGTGTCATATTCTGCCATACATTAAGTACACTACTCAGCTACTGCGTCAAACTGCACCCCCCTCAAGGCCAATTTACGCTCCTGCGTTAAATGGGCACGTGCGTAGGTACGTGGAGAGCCGTACGTATACGCACGTGCCGGCCCTGCTGTTCTCTTAAAGAGATACGCTAGAACGACGGCGCGCAAATATAAATCTATTACGTAGGCCTCTGCGTAGAGCCCCCATCGGAAGCATAAACCCCGCTTGACGCACGTCTGTCAGTTTAGGAATGACAACTTGTAGAAAGCTACTGGATGCGTGGGAACTAGTGGCACCTTGCAAATATTGGGAATTACGTTCTTTCATCAATGCCAGCGCTGTAAGCTACAGTTAGCAATTTTGACGGACAACTCTGCAGTTTAATGTGGAAGTGAGATGGAAGATATTTCATTTTATCTGCGCACGCCGGCTAAATTGGTACTCGGTCATCAAAACTTTAGGAACCCCTGCCGTAGAGAATTAAGAAAGTGTCATATGTAACACTCAGGTACACAGACATTAAACCTATCCGTCTCCCCTAGTTTCAGGCCATTACTGCCAGGGCCTATTAGCGATCGGCGATATGGCCGCTAATCGTGAAAGTACTCGGAGACGGATGCTCTTGAAAATGACTGGAGGCCTTGTTTACATTATGAACTTAATGCTAAACTTTCCATTTTTGACGCAAACGTTCCGTCCATAACGGCAAAGCAGCTCAGAATATGTATTGTTGGGTAAGTTAATTATGTTATCTGTAAGAGAAATGATAGAATAAATGTTCTTGAAGCACTGGTGTGAAAGCAGACTTCTCTGCCTGAAGCCTGGGCTGTCTGTCAGACAGGCAAAACCCATTAGCAAAGCTCTGTTAGCGATCGTCTTGTAAACCGAGACCCCGAGCATTCATTAGGCGTCAATCAAAGGACGAGGTGCGATGATTAAATGATGAGTGCAAATGCTTAACGGTGTTCGGTACACCAGGCCACTTTACTCTGACACTTGAAAGTGGGGTAAAATGGATGGAAGAAAGATGGCTAGAACTGGTTAATTTATTCATGGAAGTTATTAAAAAAAAAAGTGAATTTCAAAGCTTGATGTTACCTACAAATGCTGCTGGAGCAAAGGAAATTCATTCGCATTGGCTCCCAGTAATCATTTGTTTTAGGATTTAGGAATTCACTAACTAACTTTGTTCTTATTTTAAAGCACATAAGAGTATCAGTAAACAACACGCCTAACTTTCCCTCCGAGAGTGGATTTTAAACTATGGCTTTATCTCAAGATAGAGAGTTTATGTCATAGCGTAGTGCCGTAGGCTATGTCATAAAAAAAAAAAAAAGTCAGCCTGTCAGGTGTTTTCCGTGAGAGTGTACCTTTCCGGTTCTCCTCTGCTTTCCCGAGGGCTGTACTGGGTGTGGTCGTCGCAGAGGAAGTGGAGCGCCTCCTCCATCAATGTTTTTCCCCCACCTGCAGAAAACACAGGGGTGGATGAGAGCTGTTTTAGAGTTCTGCTACAACATTAAACTGTTCATATAAACTGGGTGACTGGGTTCAACTAACGGTAACGTAATCAGAAAAACTCCACTGAATTCTGCGACAAAAGAATATTTTTATATTTGATTTCATTCCTTTATAAATGGAGAGAATTTGAGGCTTTCAGCCATTTCCCAAGAGATTACCGAGCTTATTCTATATAAAAAGTGATCACAACTATAAACTACAAAGTTGATCTTTAATAAAAGTTGTACTTTCAATTTAAAGAAAGTACTGTCGATAACTATTTTAGTGCTGCAGTCGTATCCAGAGTCAAGAAGGCTGAATTGTTTTGTCTGAGCGCTTAACGTGACATATGTCCTAGCTCGCTGTTGTAAATGTGTACTGTATCCATGCACGTCTGCGTGTCAGTGTACTCCCTGCCCCGTCTGTAAGGCTGAGCTCCAGTAGAGCTGACAGCTTGCTGTGACAGAGAGCCTTAAACAAACCCACTGGGTCGGCTGCTGCACAAGAGAAATGCCTTTGATTCTGTGTGTGGCCTGTTGGCTTAGAGATTCAGGCGTAATAGCGTGGTGAAGATGTGAAGAAAATCCTTACTGCTGCGTTTTATCTCCGAGCACTCTTTGATCCTCTGCTGTGTCCAGGAGTGCGTGTTGAGAAAAAAAGTGGTGACATTTTATGCATAATTATACGAGAACGGCTTCTGATTAAATTTGCCCTTCATTTTAACCCTTTAAAACCAAGTGTAAACCAAACTAACCCAGGCCAGCAGAAGTGCAGGCAGTGTTTCCAGCATTGTCCCATTGGCTGTCCTGCTCCAAACAATACCCGTCGCAGTACTCTCTGGGTATTTCCAGTTAGGCCACGCTGGCTCAACACTGCTGTCTGGTAAATATATACAAAATGTGGTTTGCACGGGACATAGAAGTAGATGTCATCTTATTTTATCCACTGCCTGGGTTGGGCTTTAACTCATGGAGTTAAAAGGTGAAAGTATCTCACTTTTCACTTACTTTAAGGGTTTGGAGAGGTGAAAGTATCTGCTGATATTTTAAAAAAAAACTAGCAACGCATAAACCTAATCACAGCATTTAACTGTTTTTAATCGTCATGAAATGCAATTATTGTTACCTGTTGTTTTTTTTGATTGTTTCCTATCCCTGTTGCCATCAATTTTTGTAATCTGCTTTATCAAAACTATTGTTTGTTGCAGATACGGCCATTTCTTCACTTTGGGAAACTATGGCAAGAAGAACTCAGCAGCACAGCGTTTTGGGGAATAGTTGGGAACGATCGGTCATCGATCTGGAGCAAAACAGAAAATCACGTGGAGCTTATCTGACGTGTCACCGTCCATCTACAGAGACACTGAATGGACTAACTCAGAAACTGCGCATACGAATACTTTCGTAACTTTTGACTGCTACAGGAAATATATCTTCTCTTTAAATCATACGTCCTGTGTTTTCTTTTGACAGTCGACCAAATTGCTACATTTTATATTTGGTTAAAGCAGTTCTACCGGTGACGCACAGCTGCAGACTGTGAACAACAGCCCATGTTAGCTTTCCTGCTTAAGCCTCCTCCTCCTTATCCAACATGAACACACAGCTTGTCCTGTACATTAGCTTGTTGAACAAGCCACCAAACAGACTAGGGCTTCAGCTAACGATTATTGTCGATTAATCGATTAGTTGTTTGGTCAATAAAATGTCAGAAACTTGTATTTAAAAAAAAAAAAGGCAATCGGTGCTTCCCAAAGCCCAAGATGACGTCCTTAAATGTCTCGTTTTGTCCACATTTCAAAGAAATTCTGTTTACTGTCACAGAGGAATGAAGAAACTAGAAAATATCCACATTTAAGAAGCTGGAATCAGAGAATTTGACTCAAACCGATTATCAAAATAATTGCCAACTAATCGATTAATCTTAGCAGTTCTTAAACAAACGCTAAATAGCCAATTAGCTGCAGCCCATTAAAAACCATCTAAACATGCCTACCCTTATTTCAATACCACTGCTAACAACGCACTGACTGCCCATGTTTATTTACATTATTATATGATTTCCGTTGGACTTTGATTTAACAGAGTACAGAGGGCAGTTCCTTTTATCTCTACAACATAGAAAAAGCTAAACGCGTGCAATTTTTTTTTTTTGTCACTCAATTGATGCTATTAAAATCAGAGTACTTCTCATGTGTTACTGTTTATTATTTGTCTGCGTGATTGCCTTGATCATTTTGTAATTGCACTTTTGATATGCAAGTAGGGATGTTAATGATTAACCGTTACCGACAATGAGAATTTTGACCGATTAATACTAATTTTGATATTAATAAACAGTTTAAAACAATAGAATAAAAACAAAAAAGTTATTAAAAAACTTTTTTTTTTGCATTGTAAAAGAAAACTAGGCTGTATAATATATTATAACTGCTAGTTGTGTTCATGGCTCTCTGCTGGATGCCAGGTAGACACTAGGGGTGTAAATCACAGGTTTGATCACAATATGATATTTGCTGATATAACAAAGTCTGCCACTATACAATTTCAATTTGATTCAATTCAGTTCATTTAACACCATCATTTACATTTATATCAACACACAAAAAGCAAACAAATTATGATTTTACATTTTTTAATACTGAGCTCCACCAGACATTTCAATGAAAAACTAAGCATTCTTTTTAATAAAGAGAATAAAAATAAAGGGAAATTAAAGGGATTTCTAAATAGAGCACATCTTAAAGATGATGACGTGTATCAATATTTTCAAAACCGCAACTACAAAGGTTTGTATGATTATGTTTCGAGTAAACCGCCTGGTGGTCAAAATTCACAAATAGGTAGAAAGCTAGATTCAGCTTATTTGGAGCCATTTGTGACTTCACCTGCAGTAAGTCTGTATGGCAACACACACACACACCAAGAAACAAAATACAAAAAGCTATGATCTGTCAGAGCTGACGATGGTGGCGTCCCTCTTTCTGTTCACTCATCAAACAAAGCCGGGACACAGGCATCGACTCTCAAAAGGTCAACATGTCGCAGACGGCATTGTAAATGAAACCATCCGAATGTCCCTGAAAAACTTGATTCTCCTTATTAGCTGTCAATTCAGTAATCTGTAAAATACCTCAGGACTGAGAGTTCATTTAATAAGTCTTCCAATGTGACAAAGTCCCTGCACGTGAAGTCAATAGATGAATAGACACTTCATGAGAAAATGAAACAGTGTGGTCACTGACAAGATATTACTTCTGTATTTGGTCAATGTGAAATATTTCTATCAATTAGCCGATTTCATTTCCACCTCGAGGACTGACTTCAGGATTTTCGTGATGCTGCTTATTCTGTGTTTTAAAGATACAATGTGTGTCCGTGTGTTTCTGTGCTGGATGCAAAAAGGCAGAAAGAGAGGGGATCGTCACAATGTGCATAAAAACAGATCATACGAGCCACTTAACAGCACTACAGCCAACTGGTACAAGGGAACGAGAGGAAAATCCAGCCATGCCAGCGTGCCAATATAGTTTACCAGCTCGCTGAGAGGCGGGCAGCACCTGTCAGATGCCACTTGGGAGCATAATCCCAGAGGGTTGAAAAGATCCTCCACATAACGGGAAGCCAGTGAAGCAGGAGGAGACTGGAATACCAAATGATAAATTGCAATGTTAAATAAAATATATATATATTTTATAATTTTATAATCTATTCCTTCCTTTTACACTGTGCTTAGAAGCTTCATAGTGCCAAAATATGGTGATTTATATTATATTTTCTGAATCATTTCGTGAGCAAAAACGCCAAACATTCACTGCTTTCAGATACTCAAATGCTTAGATTGCCTGCGTTTCTTTGTCTTCTACGATAGTAAACTAAATATCTTAACATTTTTTCACTTCAATATGTCACCTAAATTTTTCAAACATTCAATTTGCCCAGGTATTGTTTGTTTAAAAACACCAATCTCTCCTTTACAGCTTTAATTTAATTATATCTTTAAGTAAAATTGCTTGGCAGAATTGTCATTAATATAGAAACAGAAGCATGTAAGCAATCCCGCGCCTATTGCAGCAGGCCTGCAGCTGCAGTTTTATGATGGCCACGTCCTCTATATGTAAAAATTGTATGATTAAAAATCTATATTTCTAACATTTATTATATGATTACAGAAGTTTCAGGGGGGTTAAAGCTCTCCCTCTTTCTCTCATGCTCTCCTGCAGCTTTGGTGAAACAAACAATAGAGGTGCTTTGAATGGCACGTGCTCTGTGTGTCAGTCACCTGTTTCCTAGCAACGGGCACCACAGAAAAGCACCTGTGGCTTTGAATAGGAGGCGGTGTAGCCATTAGTTTGACAAAAAACAGGGAGAAATTAGGCTTTTTATTATAAGATAGTTTATAGATCGTGATGTATAAAAGAGTAATCTGCCCCTAATAATTAAATCTCAAAATGATAGCCTATTTCTGATGCTAATGGGCTTAATAAACTACATCGGCGTTTTCAGTTTTTACACTCTGAAATCAACTCTATAAATAGACTATTCGTGTGGAATACGGAGCTATTTTCGTTATCATTAAAGTTTAAGCCTATTTGCTGAAACACAGATTTTTTCCCCCTATTCTTTAAAATTGTACAAAGTGATATGAAAATATTAGAGCGCAAAGACTCTATTGTAGCCTGTGTAAAGGAGAGGACGTGCACATAATTATGGGAATTAAACTGTTTACATGCTGTGTGTTTTTAGCTACACACACCAGCTACACACACAAAACAGATGACAGAGGGAGTAATTTTTAGGTCTCGCGCTCCGACGTCACCAGAACCTCGAGCCCCTGCATGCAAATCACGTCTCCACTCGAGCCTCTCCATTGGCCGTCACTCGCTCATTTAGCTGCTGTCAAAGCGCGCGGCCCGGGCACGCTCCGGTAACTTTTCCTAGTACAGCTTCAACCAAAGTAAGCTCGAACAACCGGTTTCTATTCTTCTCAGCGCTCGCGGATAACAGGGAAAAGGCGAAAAGGGGAAGTGCTGAGCAAGTTTACCTCAGAGTGGATTTCATCCTGAGACTACACACCTTTTCATCTCTCCGTTTCTTTCAGTCTTAATCTATCTCTTCCTCGGAAGTTTAGCTGCGCGCGGGCCAGCCTGAATGTTTCTGTGTGTTTGACTGAGAAGTGTTGTCCTACCAAGACGAGGTGAATGTACAGCATCATGATGGAAACGGACTTACATTCCCCCGTGATGCCCCAGACTAACCCATCCAACCCGGGGGGACACGCGGGAGGAGGAGGCGGGGGACACGGCGGCAAAGTCCCCCAGGACAGAATCAAGAGACCCATGAACGCATTCATGGTCTGGTCCCGGGGCCAGAGGCGGAAAATGGCACAGGAGAACCCCAAGATGCACAACTCGGAGATCAGCAAGCGGCTGGGTGCAGAGTGGAAGGTGATGACCGAGGCGGAGAAAAGACCGTTCATCGATGAGGCAAAGCGGCTCCGGGCCATGCACATGAAGGAACACCCGGACTACAAGTACCGGCCGCGGAGGAAGACCAAGACGCTGCTAAAGAAGGACAAATACTCACTGGCAGGCGGGCTCCTCGGCTCACCTGCGGGTGTAGGGATGGGTGGCGGGCAGCGACTGGAGAGCCCTGGAGGGGGCCACGTAGGGGCAAATGCGGGCTACGCCACGCACGTGAACGGCTGGGCAAACGGCACATACTCTGGCCAGGTGGCGGCTGCAGCAGCGGCGGCTCACGCAATGATGCAAGAGGCGCAGCTGGCATATACGCAACACCCGGGCACCGGAGCTCACCCGCATCACCCGCATCACCACCCCCACAACCCGCAGCCCGTGCACAGGTACGACATGAGCGCCTTATCTTACAGCCCCATCTCAAACTCTACACAAAGCTACATGAGCGCCTCTCCGCCGGGATACGGTGGTATCACCGGCTACACTCACCAGCACCAAAGCTCCGGTATCTCCCCGGTGTCCGGGGCGATCGGAGGGACTTTGGGGTCCCTTGTGAAATCTGAGCCCAGCGTGAGCCCCCCAGTTTCCACGGCTCGCGCACCACCGCCGTGCCCTACGGGGGACCTGAGGGACATGATCAGCATGTATCTGCCGACCGGCGAAGCGGCGGGGGACTCCACGGTTCATAGCAGACTGCACGTGCTCCACCCGCAGCACTACCAGAGCAGCGGCTCCACTCCGGTAAACGGGACGGTTCCTCTGACTCATATTTAAATCGCTAAATGTACTAGGCTACTATAAGCACTACAAACCACAACCAAATATTTAAATACTTAGATGTGGGCGCAGGCTGCTGAACTGTAAATTAAAGGCGTTTATAGCCATAAAAATGCAATCACTTTGAACAAACTTTTTTATTGTTAATTTTATTTTCTTTCAGTGATGGATTTTGTCTGTCCGAGCTAAAGGAAAGCGCATCCGATTTAACTTTTGCTCTCTCGAACAGAGCATGCCAAGTTTTGACACGATTTAAATTATAATCCGTGAAGGCTGGTGCATTTTGAATGTTATTTTTTCCGATTTTTCTGTGAACTAAAGGCACCAGCTGTGTGTTTAAGGGATCCCGAAAACCTGTTTAAAGAGGGAACCGTATAATAAATGGAGGGCGGTGTGAAAGATGTTTAAAAAAAGTTTCTAGGCTGCAATTTAAATTGATTTCCAGTTTTAATGCTTGTAAACATGTGAGTCAGTCTGTGTAATTTGAATTTGTTTTTGTTGTTGTAAAATCTTGTCAAATGTTGTGAATAAATAGGCCTACTGGAAACACTTTTATGCAATTGTACATAATTTACAAAATGGCACGCCGGTGTTTTCGGGTTGAAGACGAAACCATTTTGGGCTGAGTTTAACACATTTTCCAAAAGTCTAACATTTGTTACTGGGTTATTTCTTTTTGAAGGAGATTTAAAAGGGCGTGTAAACATGTTCCTCCAATACTTCATATTCATTCACATTGATTCCATTTCTGAAATATATTTTTAAATGCCGAGCAGCTTATTGTATCGTTGCAATGATCACGGGTTTAAATGAAGTCCCGGCAAACTTAAAATATGGTCAAAATGCAAATGACAAAAAAACAATAATTACAACATTACAGGCAGACATGTTTTCTCGGTGATGCACTTGAAAATATATTTATTTCAGACGGGCCCTTAACTGATTATTTCTCCTAAAATAATTGGAACATCATATTTTGCTCAGATGGCATGAATCTTGATCTATTTCATAATAGGCTATTTATTCATTCATGTTGAACATCATAATGGGTAATGTGTCATATTAGGGGGATTTCAGATACGTTAGAATATGGTCCTGAAATGGTAATAGGCTATATAGGCCTACATTTTTTTCTTCTTCCTATAATTACTTTTTGTTTTTTGAATTGTAAAATGCTCACAATATATACCTCCAAGAGCTGATAACTACAATTCACATATTTTACAGGGGGACAGTTTATCTGACAGCATGTAACTCAAAGGTTGCGCTTAACACTTGTTGGTTGAGGATTTCCTCTCCAGGGAGAGAAATGTACAAAATAAACTAAATAATAAATAATACATCAAATAAATTAATGCAAAAAATAATGTCCTATTTTTTAATTTTGCTATAATTTAAAACTGGGCCACATTTTTGATGACTCCCACACTTTAAAACTAAAGTACATTTTCATGTTTATTATTTATCAATTCCAGAATAAGTATAACAAAACTGATTATATATATTATACTTATACGTATGATTATACTTATTTTCTCCCTCTGTTTCTTGTATTATTGCAAGTTAAGAAAATGCATATACATGTATTTTTCAAAAGCTAAAGCCCTTTTCCCATGAGCCTTACTGTATTCCTGTATTATGGAATCACCTGCAACATTTTTTTTTTTTTTGCTCAAATCCTGGCAACTTGTTCATGTATCGTCTTAAATTTATGTAGACCCACCTCATGCTTAAATTGTGGTATTATCTGCTAGTATAACATCGCACTCATAGGCCAAGCAAAGCAAAGTTTCTTCTTTTTTTTTTACCTGCCTCAGGGTCATGACCTCGGTAATAGATCTCAAGCTAAAGTAAATCCGACAACAAGAGTATCCGCTGGTCAATGAACTACTAATTCTTCAGCTGGCCTCAATTGAGCCCACGTCAACCCCGCCTCCACCTGGGTCCCTCGCAGGTCTTCAAATCTTACCCCATTCCTCACCCCCAGCATCAAACGCCTGCATCTCTGGGTCTGCAATTGTCTTGGTTGTTAAATTCTTTCCTTCTTTAAATTTGATGGCTGAATCACTGGAGGCCCCGTGGTGGGATGGGGTAGGGAGGGAGCAATGAATGAGCAGCGAGGAGGAGGGAGAAGGTGAGGAGAGGAGGTTTTTGTGTTGGAGGAGAATGGGGATTAGTCCTGGTGTAAACTGGGGCATCCCAGGGGTCACCCTCAACAAAAAGCCCGGCAAACAACACCCCTGGTTTTATCGGGCTAATTCCCACTCGGGTCTGGAATTAAAGACAAGAGGGCAACGTAGATGCAAATCACGTATAATAAAGCCGTTTCCATGGATGTCAGCTGTTTAAACTGAAGGTATGTATTAGTCCCGAATCATCCTATGTGATTTATTGTAGTTCAATTCAGAATGCTTTAAATGTCTTGGGATTGTCTTTGATCTTGACATTTGGATTGATATGTGAAGGGTTTGTCTTCAGAAATAAATTAGTTTTATGACTTTACTACCTTAATACATAAACATATACAATATACATTGAAATAAAAGGCAACAGATGTAAATGTAAGGCAAGGATTATTTTAAAGGAATAATGCATGTTTTTCAGATATTTGGTGGTGGTTAACAAAAGACACATTTAACCACCTTTGTATTTGCATTTCCCTGCATGACTGATAACAATTAATACATATGAATTCTTGTTTTCTCATTGTTTTTTCAGCACGTTAACATTTTCACAAAGCTAACATGCCAGGGATAATTAAAAAGTAACTATAAACGCAGTCAGTATTCATGGCTGTTTGTGATTCCCTAAATTAATTTCACATTTACAGTGATCAATATTTGAATAATTGATGTGAAGGAAATATACGGCAAGATTGAAAGGCTGTAAAAGATTTTTTGTTCAGACTTCATGATACATAAAGTGACAAATATTCGTTTTGCTGAAAATACAATTAAAACGGTAACTAGTCATGACTTAAAAGTTAAATTAAGTGTGTGTGTAGAAAAAAAGGCAAAGATGATAACTAATCTCTTTATTTTTTTTAAACTTTTTGGAGTATTTATAAACTTGAGTTTGTTGAGGATCAACAGGAATTTAGGACATTTTGAAAGAGCGAGCAAAGAAAAAATTAATATGAGGGGGAGAAAGAAAAATATTTAACCATTTAATTATAACTCATTACAAGATAGAAGTGTGATAAAGCTGGACTTATTGCCTCTATGATTATAGGACTTTTTCATCGATGTCTACAGTACGATATGAAACTGATCAAGAAGATCAAAGATGGACGAATTTTGCCACCAAAAAACGTAAACTATTGTAAGGAGCATCAATTGACTAAACCTAAAAAAGGTATGTCAAGAGGTTTTTCTTCCAAACACAAAAAATATCAAATCCATGTAAAGATATTATAATCTGAGAAGTGTGATGAATCAAATTATCACATCACATTACGTCATGCCTCACTGAAGCTCAGATAAGAAAAAAATACATGCAAATGATGAATATCTACACCACTTTAAGGCAAGAATCAGTGTTTGTAATAAGATATTTGAGATTGATCAGTCACAACTAAAGCTCAGGCTGGTCTACTATTACCCAGTGGGCCCAGGATGCTCCCATACAGGCTCAACACTGAGGCTGTGGGTGGACCCATCCACAGCCATGTGGCTGCAAGTTTTCATCCTCTCCTCATGTTCTGCTTGGCACATGCTTGGACACCGCTGCTCTGGCACTTCCCACTCCATAACCCTGTGCACCCCCCCCTCCCTATCCCGCATGCTCCTGGTGTCCTAAATGTAGCTAATCGGCATCATTTTATCACGCCTTTGCATATTTCCCTCCCTCTCCTCCTATAAAAACCCTCACCTCCGACGTTGGACCCGGTTCTGTCATGGGAGATTACGGGGGACCGATTGCACAAGACCGAATGTGCCGCGAGGAGATTAGCCAGGACGCAATGGAAAATAGCAACGGGGCCAACGGATTCCTCGCGAGGGGGCCTTATCGTGCAATTACACGTTGACACGTTTTAACCATTTTTCAGCCTCTTAATCCGAGGACCCCCTCCTCCCCTTTCCCTCCCCCTTCTCTCTCCAAAAGCAGACCTATTGGTGCTGAGGGAGCCTCGCTGCTCTGACTCTCTCCATCACTCTGCTGCTGTCTGAAAAGTAATGTTCTCTCTTTTTCTATCTTTATCAGCCACTGTTAATATTTCAGAAAGTTAAAAAGGGAAAACATACCAAAGAGTTGTTCACAGTTTGTGTCTGTCCATCTCAATTTCAAAAACTTAGTTTAGTTAGAAAAAAATATTGACCGTTCAGGCTCAGAGTTGCAAAGTCATTGAGGAACATTGATAACTAAATTAATAAAGGGCAATTACACAGAACAAATTAAACAATATTAAAAATAGCATTAAGTAAGAGAAATTCTAAATATAGGAAGAACATTTTTTTTTTTTTATAATTGTTGGGGCAGCAAAACAGGACTTGGCTATAAAACCTCATATGGCACTGCTGCCACTGGGTTATATTTTACAGAAATAACACTTTTTACACTTTGTAATTCAATTTCTCAGTCTTTTTTTTTTCAATAAAGTTGATCTTTATTCCTAACAACATGGGGTCAAGGTCAAGGTAGTCTGACTCACCGAATGTAGACTATAAGCCTGCTATTGACCGCATATTACACTCAGCATTCTCCTCCCCTTCCGCTATCTGCGTGTTACCTTTTAAAAAAAAAAAACCTGCTACGGGAAACAACAACAACCTCCAAGCTAGCAACCTACACACTGAAAATGTTAAGTTTTAACTATGATTTAGATCGGCAGGCCTGGTTCTTTCGGTGAATGGTTGTTAAAATATACAAAGAATAACTATCTTTTGTGGGGATTTAGTCAGTTAAAATGCCAGGGCTCGCCTCCCCACGTGCAAATGTTCCACCTAAATAAGTTCCCTCCTGATACCATTTTATAAGGGCACCGTATCTGCATCCTGGGCTTAGCACCGCCCAAGTCAATTGGGATTTGTTTAAAGAAATACAAACAAGCCAGATATTTTTTTTCCCCTATAGCAGAATGATAATAGGTGCAGCCAGACCATTTTGCAGCGCAAACACGGTGCTGCTGAGATAGGTCTAGCTATGCAAGGTCAAGGTAAAATATATTGTCAGTCTCTCAGTACTAGTATAGAGGGTAAAGATAGAAATAAATTGCATTCTTCCGGTGGAATGATGTACACAATGAAACAAACAACAAACAAGTGCAGTCTGACATATAACAATACTTTGGGTGTAGCAGATGGACTTTCCCCAGCAAAAAGAGCAAGGTGCATTGTGTAATGTTTTCACTTGGCTATAACACAAATGACTGAAATATGTCCTCACCTACTGTCATTTTTAACTGTTAAACTAAATAATGACAAAGCAGTATTCGCCATAATGATGTCCTGCAGTCTGTAAGCGGTAACCTGTCAATATTGTTATGATACCTCCGTCTCTTAGATAGCAGCCTGAGCCTAAAACAACTTAGTTCTGCATTAGTTGGAGAAGATGTAAAAATGTAAAACATAGACTTTCCGTAGCCACTGCCTTGACATTTATTTAACGCCAGGCATCAAACGGACTGCATGGTTTGTTGTTCCACCGTGCTGCTCAATTCAATTAGGGCCTTTCATGACAATCAATTAGGGAGTACCCCCTGGATCTCCCCGGGGGCCTATAATCATCACACACCGTCTGCTCAGACAGGCACTAGGGAGCCCCGCCCACCAGCAGCAAGGATGCCTCAGTGCAATGTAACCGGGCCACTGGGAGCCATGAGGAGACAGTTTGTGCTTTATTGCTTTATTTCAAGGCATTTTACTGCAGATTATGTTCTTTGTTTTCCTTGCTGGCTGCGTGTTGAATGTAGATTTTCCCCCTTTAAGTTTTGGTCGTCTACACTGCACCATTTCCCTGCACATAAGGGGTTTCACCAGGAAGGTTTCACTTCCTGATTTTTCTATGCTTTGGGTTTGTGATCATTGGTAATCACGTCCAGAGGTTAAAGCTTTGTTTTCTGAAACTTTGCTCACTAAAACCACACCGATCAGTAGAGTACTACTTACTGGAATATTTAGGTATAATAATCCCTTGACATATAGTATGGGTCGCAGTGTTTGAAAATAACTAAGTACTGTCCCTAAGTACAAATTTGGGGTACTTGTACTTTACTTGATCGGTTCAGTTGCTGCTACTTTATACTTTTTAATCCACTACATTTTTTGACAGCTCTAGTTACTTTGTAGAGATTGTTACGTACAAAACTGACTCTTAAATAGGGCCCTATGATTTCCGTGATGCGGAAAACGCGGACGGAATCCACCTAAACCGTGGCCAAATGGCATCGTTGAACATGTTGCCTATCAATCATACGTCCTCACGTTCACGTTGTGAGTTTGTGGCGTGGGGAAAAAAAATATCGAAGCGAGTGGCTCCTGATAAGGCAACGTTGGCGAAAAAATTAAGAAACTCTCAATTGACTGCTAAATACCGGGCTGAACAATACCCCAACGACTACTATGAGTCTGGACAACAACTGTTTTGTCAACATAGTGTTGACTAGGACCGCAAAGACACATGTAATGACCATTTGAAATCAAAAGTTCATCTCAAGAACAAAGCTAAATCCACAGCGGGCAAATGCCTCCAGGTTACCATTGGGGCAACGACAAAAATCAATAGATGCAAGGTGTGAGTTTGTGGAAGATTTTGTTGCAATGTGTGCTGAAGCTGACATACCGCTTGAGAACATGAAGAGGATACGTCCGTTTCTTGTTAAAAATTGCAAGCAGGGAGGTGCACTCCCAGAAAACGCCAGCAGCCTCAGGCAGACCCACCTGCCGCGGGTCTTTGACCAGCACATGCATAAAGTGCTGCAAGAGATCCGTGGAAAAAAATCTTCGTTGTTGTAGACGAAACCTCTGACAACCTAGATCGTAGTGTCCTCAACATTGTTAGCATAGGTGAGCATCCAAAGCTTTTATTTAGGTAATTTTCAATGTGCTTTGCTGAATATATTAACAGTTTAAATAAAAAAAGCTAAATTGTGAGTTTGTGGCACTGAGTTTTTAAAGGCCAATACTGCTTTGAAGTGAAAAGAAAACAAGCAAATCCGAAAAATCCGAAAGGGCTAAAAATAAATCCGAAAACACAGAATTTGAAAAAAATATAAAACGGAATTTGAAAAAAAATCAAATGGATTTCATAGGGCCCTACTTAAAGGGACAATATGTAACATTTCTGCATTAAAATGTCTAAAAACAACTATACCTATGTTATATAGTTTGTAGAGTGGCGTACTTACGCTATTCCAAATTTCTTTCCAAATTTTCAAACCCAGAGAAATCTGTACTTTTATTTCTGACACGGGACGTTTCGTGCAGTTGCCCGTCAGTGGCGTCATATAACGTTTGACCCCTCTAGTTCCTCTAACTTCCGTCAAAACACAGGAACCCAGATGATAAGAGTAATTGTAAATCATACGTCGCAGAAAGAGTTATACTCAGTAACCGTAATACTGCTTTCTTTTCTGCCACACAGCATCATTTAGTTATTGATTACATGCCACTTCGCAACACAGTAATACAGCAGACCTTATTTATTGATACATTTCAATATTGATCGATCCAGCTTAACGTTACTACAATGCTTGGTGTGTAACATTGTAAGGTTACAACATCGTTCAACAGGCTCATAAAGTTATTTTTAGCATGATTGTTTTGACCACGGTTAACAGCACTGGGCTAACCCACGAGTAAGTTCACCAATGACGTTAGCTGTAGAGATTGACGACTAATCCAATGGTAATTTAGTCAGCTAGCAAACTCCGGTCTGTCTGCCTCATTCCCCGGCGCTTAGAGACTTCAGTCGGGATGAGAGCTGACAACAGCTCCGAGGACACATCCACAGTCAGCCCCCAGCCAGCTAGCAGCCAGCCACTATCCTTACAGCAATCCAAACCCGGCCAGCACTTAACTCCAGCATCGGGTGCTAAGGACGCTAACGACAGTTTAATGAACCGTCGGGAAACAGACCATACCAGACCCCAGGCACCCGAGTCAGAACAGCGGCCATCCGTTACGTTATGTCTCTGTTAGCGTTGCCGGTGTTCGTGCCGAAAATCTCCTCCCTGCCGAAATTCTCCCCCCTTCATTCAGTCTTTACAGTTCAAGTTCCCCAACAAAAGGTGGGTTAGGGACCAAAACGACTTGTTGAGATTACAAAAAATGTGGAGGGGTACATACATAATTCTGGGCAGCTGGGAGATCTTCTGCACAACATCAGCCACCCGTGTTAACCATCCATTGTTTTGATTGAGAGACCCCTAGCGGCAGAAAATTACATATTATACATTTAAATGTGATTACAGATTAAACTACCTTCCAGTATATAAAGTACATAGTTGAAATTAGCTCCACCTCCATTAGCTACAACATTAGAGCAGACCTCCGCTGATTTAAAATATAAAGGTCAGTTCCCCAGTGATGGAGAGTACTACTCAGCATGTAAAACTGTGACATAATGTTTTCTGTAACACTAGAAGAGCTTTGTCAAGTCTGACAAAACCCTGATGATGTTGGGCATGCAGACTACATATGTATAATGAAAAGATGCTGGCTGCTTTATCGGAAATGCAGGAACCAGATCAGTCCACACTAGCGACTAATAGTCATGATATCTTGGCTTCTGCTACCTTCATCATTCTTTTGCAAATCTGTCTCATGCGAGTCCTCACAGAAGCGCAATACTAAATAGAGTTTAGATTCTCTGCCCGAGCCCGAACTGGACCCGACCCGCCGATTTTGTCCCGCCACTATCCTTGGGCCGGGCCGGGCCCTTGATCAAGCATTTGTGTTTTTTTAATCATTACTTTATTAGCCTAATTGGGTGGGGAGAAAGATATGGCATAATCACGTGCAGCATCTCCTCCATTCGCACGCATCACACCGGGACTGCTGTGCTGTATTGTGTAGCTTAAATGCAACATGGAGCTTGAAGATGTAAAGAAAAACATAAAAACAGGAGAATTAACTTTGAGCAAGTTTGGAGGCAAGTCGGAGGTATGGAACCATTTTAAACAAGTCGTGGGCAGTGACAACGTGTTGGCTTTGTCGAGTGCATTAAGTGCGGCACGCTGCTCGCCTACGACAGCAAAAAAACGGGAACTTCGACGATGAACAGACACATGAAGCAGGCTTGACATGGCAGAAAAGATGATAGTCAGCCTTCAATGTCCTCTTTTGTTACTTCTCCAAGCATACCCCTTCTAAACAGATTTACGCAGTTCAAACAATTCGGAATTGTAGTCGATAGAGTCAATCGGGCTCGGGCTCATAATTACGGTTTTGCGTCGGGCCGGGCCGGGCTCGGACACAATATGCACGGGCTCGGGTAGGGTCGGGCTTGATTTTTTGGGCCCGATCTAAGCATTGATACTAAATCTCTGGAGTGCCCCTTTAAGATTATATCCAAACATGAATGCATTACTAATCCAGTAAAATTAATTAACACTGTAAAGAGCTATTCTGCATAATTTCTTTTGACACACTTGTCATCAATTATTCTTTTTCTTAATATATAAATCTATATACTTTGTTTATAAATGTAGGGAATTATTTTTCATTGGCCTCGCCACACATCAAAAATCATGGTCAGCTATAGCAATGGTTGACACACTACACACAACTTTGAACGATCCAAGTTGCAATAAACCAAAATGATAATTTATAATTCAACTACTCATCATTAGTGCTGACAGTTGAGATGTTTTAGACAGTTCAAATGTTTCCTTTGTAAAAAAATAGCGATCACAAGACTACAGTAGTTTTTCCCACCACTGCTCTACTATTCTTGTATCTTGCCTACATGTTATTGTTTAATGAGACAATTATATATTCAATCATACATCTTTAAAATGAATATAGATGAACATTCAGTAAATGTAGTTCACTGGAGCTGTCCAGGTGCTGAAATAAGTTACAAAATGCCTGAAGGTAATAACTACTTCATAATCCTATGGACCTCACAGAATGGTATTTACTACTACCTTCAAACCATGCTTCAAGAATTAAAATTGAATTTGCATTGTCCCTTATAAATGTAGCAGCAAGTGTTCTACCAGCAAGAAAAGCTAACAGTGGACAATGGAAAGCAAGAAAAGCTTCAGAGTTTTTACTTTTAAACCAATAATAAATGCAGGAACAAAAAGTGAGGTCTCCTCAAGCCAATTATCTCAAACACCACTGTTCTTTTCCTGGAGGGTTAAGACACTTTGGAGAAGAAAGAAAGAAAGAAAAGAGGGAGAGGAAGAAGAGGAAGGAATGGAGGAGAACAGGAAACACTAACATGATTACAACTGTAGCTCACGCTCAGGTAATCACTGGAGTTAAAAGGTCTCCTGCCAGCCCAGAGGCCAATAAACTGCTTTCTTTCTTTCACCTCTGCAGAGGGGAACTCTGTCATTTGCAGATTGCAGGTGAGATCTGGTTCACGTCTCTCCAACCTCCCACCAGTCTGGCCGCCAAAAACACTGGTCAATTAGTGCCAATCATCAGCAATGGTGCCATAATTATTTAGTGATGTTTGACATGGGGAGACCTGTGTGTGTGTGTGTGTGTGTGTGTGTGTTTTATATTTTAAAGATCTGAGTTTTTAACAGCAAATGCAGACATATTCTGAGTTGAAACTCCAAAAAGCTACAATTCCCTTAAAATGATATGGTGTTGATGGTCTCCAATGTTGATATCTCAACATTTAGATAAACCCTCCATTGAAATCCAGATTAGTAAAATTATTAAGGGTTAGCAGCTTCTATGCAACCAGCAAAGAATGAACAGCATAGACAATCTATCCAATCAGTTGTGGACAAAGCTGATATCTGACTCTTATGTCTACTACATATGGTTATTGGTTTCCATTCACTCATCTTGTTTGAGTTAAGGTAAACCCTCGATTTTGATCAGTAAAACCCTCGCCCCCCAAAAAACCTAGTAACTGGGAAAGAATGGAAGAAACCTCAGGAAGACCAAAAGCGGAGGGATCCCTTTCCCAGAACGGGAAATAGTACAACATGGTCAGCGGTAATGTAGTACTTTAATGTAATGTAGTGTGTGCTACAGAGAGGAAGAAAGAGAGGCAGAGTGAATGAATAGCTTGGCTTTTGTACTAAACACTACATCCAAAATACTTCCTTTTTACTGTTGCAGTGCAATATTTCTTCACTGCTTGCACATATGTTTAAGTGAAAATTCCTGTTTACAGAGGAAACCGCTACAAATGTTAAAGCTAACATGTTCAGTGTTTTAGCATCTAAAACTACCCAACAGTATGAAGTAGTCCAATTAGCTCCACCTCGACTAACTACAACATTAAATGCTACTTAAACATGAATGTATTGATTATAATAATCCTATATCAAACATTTTTTATTTGTCACATGAAATCGTACAAGGTACAATTCCAGTGAAATGTTATCCAATCAGCTCCTTCAACTTGCGCATGATTCATCATAAAGCAGAATGTGGCCGAATATAATATAATATATCTACAGCACGATCAGACTGGTTGTAAACTAGCTTTATCAACAGTTTATCCAGATTATCTAACGCATTAACGCATGTGAGTTCAACGTTTTCCTGGACAGAATGCTGTTAAAGAGACAGTTTTAATTAATCATTTTCCAAGTAAATATAATCAGTGACCATACTGATTCCAGCTTTTTAATTGGGACATACAAGTGTACGTATAGTAGAGAGAGAAAAAAAAAGAAAGAGTGCGAGCGAGTGAGTGAGTGAGCGAGCGAGCGAGCGAGCGAGCGAGCGTACGTATGTGTGTGTTTGGGTAAAACAATATGCTAATCTCTGGCGTGGAGTAGGGGATTTGCTGTATAAAAGGAGAGAGAGAGGAGTATGCTTGTTAGTGATAGCATGGCTGAAGATTCCTACACACACCCACCTTGCTGTTCCACTTTCATTGGCCTTCTTGTGTGTGCGTGCGTGTGTGCGTGTGTGTGTGTGTGTGTGTGTGTGTGTGTGCGTGCGTGCGTGCGTGCATGAGTATGATCCATTGGAATATATGGTTTCATCTATAGATTTCCTGTTTCTGTTTCATTTGTGGATGTTGCATATTGAATAATGATATGTGTGTGTGTGTGTGTGTGTGTGTGTGTGAGACAGAGAGAGATAGTACATGAGGATGATCTGTGTTGGCAGCCAGTAGTTGTGGACTCAGATTAAACATGGAGAGGGATTCTGAGGGTATTTACAGATTTTCTCTTTTACAGATTTCACTTTTAGAATATGAGTGTGTGCGCACGTACACACACACAAATATCATCACATATATAGCTTAATCTATTTACTGTTATTAGCCCAAAAAAATTATTTTAAATTTTACAAATATTTTAACATTTAACCATCCTTAGTTAAGTTAAATGTACATAATACTACATTCAGAAGGTAAAAACATAATCAAATAGGTAATAACTGGGTTTTGTGAAGTGCATGCTGGGATATGCTCCTGTGTCCCATGGCGCTGAACAAGAAAAGCAGGTAAAAACAATGAATAAGAGACTTGTCATTCCTGTATAATGTGTAAACGCTCAACCCATACTGTACATGAGGGGAACTTTCTAAATGTGTCAACCTTCATTTTGCTATAAGAGATACAATTCAATAAGAAAAACTGAATAACTCACTTGAATTCATAATTTCTCTTTCAATCACAGTTAAGCTTTATTCTTCTTTCACCTCACTCTTTAACTCAAATTATAGTTTTCCTGTCAACATAGCTGCAAGGTTCTGGGTGACGTACCCATGGCAATGAAGTACATGTGAACACTTCCTATGCAGACGCACAATCTAGTATAAAAGACAACTGCATGCATGTGAACTGTCGGCATACCTTTTGGGAGTATATCAGAGCCTTTATAGTACTCGTGTATTAGGTTAGCAGCAGACTCTAAACAAACCGTGGAGGAAAGGTTTGAGGAGACTCTAAGAGGGCTTGTCCCCTACCCCCCATTTATATGTCTCAACATTTACAATAAAGTAACTTGCTGCAGTGTCACCGTGTTTAGTTATATTTGCATGATAATACAGCCCTAGTGAATGGACAAATTATGCAGCCAACATTACCATAAGTACTACAGCATCTTTAACTAAATGAGTGTATGGGGCTGATATTGTCCTTTTATCACAAACTTGCTTGTGATTCTTGCCCCATCTGACTTCTTTTAGCAATGCCACCGCATTCAATCAATCTAAGCAATTACAGGAACACAGAACAGAAGTAGCAGATGAAACCCAGCTCTACAGTCATGTCAAACATCCTCAGGAGGAAACTTTACACAATGCAGCCGTTGTTTAGACACAAACTTTTTCTTGTTTTTTTTTAAAGTAGACAACTTGGTCGGTGGAAAGCAGAAAGAGAAGGAGGGAGCGATGGCAAGGGATGTGGAAGGATGAGAATAAACAGAGGGAGGGTAGAGCAGTGCTGAAACACAACGGGAGCATCCATCCTTTAACCGGTGGGGAGTTATCGCCCAACGACAGAGCCTTTCCAAACGCTTTAAAAAGCACATTTGAAGATGTATTAGTGCATCCTTGAATCCACTAGCTGCCAATAGGGGGCTGTTCGCTGGGCTTTGTGCATGTCTCTGTGTGTATATATGTGTGTGTGTGTGTGTGTGTGTGATTTTCTTTTTCTTTTTTTTGTAGCTCCCTCCAAATTCCCTTAGCGAGCGTTGCTAAGGTGCTTTAGAGATGGGATTAGCAGGAGGCTCATCATCACACATTCCATAACAGAAAGAAAAAGTATGGAGAGAATGAAAGAGATGGATAGGAAGAATTAAAGAAAGCAAGAAAGAGGAAGGGAGGGAGGAAAGACAGATGAAAAAGAAATGAAGGAAAGACTGGAAGAAAAAGTAAGAAATTAAGGAAGGAAGCAAGAAAGAGAAAAGAAGGATGGAAAAGTGATCAAATAAAGGAAAGACAGGAAAAGAGAAATAAATGAAGAAAGGAAGAAAAAAGAAAGAAGAAAAGATGAGGCAAAGTAAGAAGGAAAGAAGACAACAGGAAAAGACTGAAAAAAATTTAAAGAAAGAGGACTGAATAATACAAAAAAAGCAAGGAATTGATTTTTTGGGAAATAAGGAGGCGACAAAGAGAAAAGGATCAGGAAATTAATAGAGGAAAAAGGGGGGATGAAGGACAAAAGTGATGATGTGATGTACAATGGCAAGAAAGTAAAGAGTAATTACGAACAGTGTGGTAGAGAGAGGGGTGATGGAAGAGGGGAGAAAGGAGGGGATGAAGGAGGTGAGGAAACAGGACAAGAAGAGGGGAGGGAAAAGAAGGATGGAATGGAGGAGGAAGAGAGGAAAGAGTGGGAAGAAAGAAGGAAGAGAGTAAATGAGTGAGCTTGCTGACTGTTGCATCAGCCTGTTAACCGAGGGCAATATGATGAGAATAAGCTGCATAATGAAGCGTGGAGGCAGCTGTAGAAATGTGTCCAGGAAGCCACCTTGTCTCCTCTGCTGTGATGTTTGAAAATCCATCAGAGCAGCAGTCTGGCAGGTTTGGCATCCTGGTTCACACGACACTGGAGATTAAAGACACACATGCTAATCTTCAAGATCCTGGTTTATTTTTGGTGTGATGTTTCTGCACTGCACTTCCTAGAGATAACCTATCAATCAAACAGTGTGGGCGGTGCTGTGACGTCTGTTGGATTTGTGGAGGTCTTGCCATGATACCTATCACTGGTTGTGCTAACTAGTTGTGCTAACTAGTTCTTCCAACAAGGCCTCCGACTTGAATAACAAAATAGGTAGTTTGTAATTGCCCTTCAGAATGACAAATAGGAGTGTTTTTTGATTTGCTGCCCCTATCAGCAAGATAACATCATTTGTCAGTGCCTTCTAAAACCACTACAAATCACTGTTGCAAAATCCAGCTTGTATAATTCAATGCACCAAGAGTTGGATAAATGTACTTTGAGAAAATGAGTCCGATACATCTTGCAGTGTCTGGAAAACGTACACAGATGAGCAGATCAAAGCCATTGCTTATTTCTCAAATTTGTATTGATAAGTCTGTTTAAATGAACACACAGTAGTTATCTACTTCACTTTTAGAGAGCCAAAAAGCGTGCATACATCCAGTGTGGTTGCAAGTGTGTGCATGTGAAGCAGGGGGATAAGGCTAATACCTGTTTCACAGGTGTGGTCTGTTAGATCTCTTGTTACTTGGCCCTCACTGCAACCTGAGCCTCCTCTGTTTGGACAAATTGACACAGTGAACCAAGCTGACAGGCAGCCAGATTTCCCTCTCTGTTTCTCTCCATCTCTCTCTTTTTCTGTTTACACATACATTAAACTCACTTTCTCTCTATCTGATGCCACATATAAACAGAACAGAAATGGAAATATTCTTATGAAGAATTAGGGATGATTAATGATGGAAATGTTTGTTTTTTTAAATTTACTTTAAATCTTTGTTTCGGTGAAAAGTTTGATAGAAATAGGGATTGTTTCTATATTTCTTTTATTCAGGAATATAAATGTTTTTCTAAAACTTTTCATAATTGTCATTATTGTCATTTCTCCTCTCGCTCTCTCTCTCTCCCCTTCTCTCTATGTCACTGTCTTTCTTTCTCCCTCCATCCATCCGTTTAGGGTTTCCATGATCTCATTATGTGTCTATGAAAAGGGACAGGTAATGCAATCTGGCATGGCGTGGCATGACTTTGTGTGTGTTGATTACCTGAACAACAGTCAACAGAGTCTCTATTTCACCCACTTATCTTGTCTAGAAATAATCATCTAATCAGGCGTGCACAGACACACACACACACACACACACACAATGTATGTATGTATGTATGTATTTGTGTGCGTGTGTGTGTACGCGCACGTGTGTGTATGTGTTTAACTCCTAACCTTTTTGCAATTACTTACATTAATTCCCTGGAGACAAACCGTAGCCATAAGATGTTTAACCCCAACTCTCAGGCTGAGAGGATAAGGCTGGTGATATTCTATATTTTTTATTACTGTGGATAAGCCCCATGAAAAGACCAAAACCAACAATGAATTGATCCTACTGACAAGTATTTAAAAAAAAAAGCTGCCTGATACAGTATATTAACCTAAACTTTGTTACACAGCACTCGAGTGAGTATGTAATACTATTACATGTTGTAATGCTTCCATTTTGATCACTGGAAGTTAGTTTGGTATAAACATACACTACCGGTCAAAAGTTTGGAGTCACTTAGAAATGTCCATTCCACTCCATTACAGACAGAATACCAGCTGAGATCAGTTGTATTGTTTTTTTTAACCAGGGCAGCAGTTTTCAAATTACATTATGTGCTTACATAATTGCAAAAGAGTTCTTGACTGTTGTAGAAAGAAGTGGCTGGTCTTTAATGCAAAATCTATATTGGCCATTATCAGCAACCATTCATCCAATGTTCCAAAGGCACATTCTGTTTACTTATCTGATATCATTTTAAAAGGTTAACTGAGAAAACATTGGAAAATGCAAAAATACAACTGATCTCAGCTGGTGTTCTGTCTGTTATGGAGTGGAATGGAAATTTCTAAGTGACCCCAAACTTTTGACCGGTAGTGTAAAAGTCAAGTAAGCAAGAGAAGATTCTTTGTTGATGTCGGACTCATAGTGCAAGGCTGTGGCTATACCAAACAAAGCTTAAAAAGTTGCATTAGAAAATATTTGTTCATTCATTTCATGCCAGCATGAGTTAATTCCACAAACACTGTCCTGCTAAATACTCACTACAGCACCAAATATGTATACATTTGCTGCAGAAAATAGACCCCAATATATGAACCATTTACTCCTGTTTGAGTAATATTTGCTAAAAAAAAAAATAATACATATATTTTTAAAATTGATGTCTTCAGTAGCAAACAATCGGCTTGGGGCTGAGAGCCACAGACCCTACCCTAAACCTAACCTTAACCAAAAACCAAGTCGTAGCCGTTTTACCTGGTTTACCTTGTGGGAAGCAGTTTTTTACTCAAATGGAAATGGCAGTTTAGTCTCCATAATATGACTGTGTAAGCAGATTTATGTCCCCACAACGTGATTAAAACAGGTACCACACACACACAAATGTGTTTCGGTCAGTTGGCCTTGCACTCATTTGGAAACATCCTTCATCTCCACATTATATCCAAGGCATAAAAAACAGCAAATGATTCATAGAATTGCATTTTTATCAACTTAAAGAGGTGTATGTTTGTGTCTCTACAACATAATGCTCAATTGGCAGTTGCCTATGATATTAAAAATCACATATTGAACCGCAGTAAACACACAACAGCTAGAGAACTGAAAAATAGATCAATCACGCCGAAGAGAGAGAAAAGCGATGAAAAGAAATGGAGAAAGCGGGAGGGAGGCTGATCGACTGTAGCTTTGTCCTCTCAGCGCACACAAAGCCCCCCTCCCTAAAAAAAAAGGCCTCAGAGCCCTCCACGGCCAGAGCATTTTACTGTATCAATTGCCCCCCCGCCCCGCTCCTGCGCCCTTTCAGCCACCCACCCCACATGGTTGGACAGCCGATAAGTTGGAGCCGAGGACTAAAAGCTCCCGCAGGGCGAGCGACAATAGGACTCCTACAGCCAAGGAAAGGAAAGTGCTACACTATTCTCCCTCACTTTCTTACACACTAACTCTCTCTCTCTCCTTCGCTATAGGGACACATTATTGAAGTCATTATTCTGGCCCACCAATTTGCCACAGAAGCGTTGAGGCTTTGACCTGACCGTGCGTGTGTGCATGCGTACGTGTCAGTTTTGTGACTTTTTCGCCCACTGAGAAGCAATGTCACACATTTTACATTTCTACTGGCTACACTTTGATATGCACGCACATACACACGCCTGGTATGAGGTCAATTCATCAAAGTAGTTGGAATCAAATAACTAATGCATTTCAAAACAAATCTGCATTGTGTGCACGTTTTGGAACAAAAGCGGCAGAACCAAAGCAACAAGTGTTACTGTAAACATCAAGTATTGCTACCGCTGAGGATTTCATGACTTATTTTGAAATAATCATGCATCACGATCAATAATTAATCAACATCATACTGATTCGTCATTGGAGGTGGAAAACCTAGAGTAAGCAGAGGCTGAGAAAAAGCACCACTGTGTGTTGATTACTGTATGAGCGCAAGCTAAAAACACGGAAACAGTAGTTGGGTTAAACACCCAGTCCACTGTAAATCTGTCTTTTGAGTATCAAATGCCCCTCTCCTAACGACTTGAAAGGTGGCTCTAAAAGGTTTGTAGCTTGCTCCTTCGTGGAAGAAAGCAGATGTTTTCAGCTTGGATTCACAGCATTGAAAGCCATTGTAACAATGGCTTCCAATGCAGACCCAAAATCATGGGAAAAGGTGTCCAAAAGTATCATAACATTCATAGAGACTGTTGATCAGTATGTTCACTACAGGTGTGACGAGATCTCGTCCTATGAGATATTTCTCGTCGAGGTTAAAAGCTGTCTCGCGATATCAGTACACAAGTGCAGAATTACGTCAGTACTACCGAGGACCGATTCACGTTAAATCAATCGGTGCCAAATTTTGGTACCCGAGGCTAAAGCACGTGCTTCTCTGTCCTCTCTGCTGTTCAGAGCGGGGTTCAGATCCAACGTGCACGGAACGAAACTACGTCGCCTCTGCAGCTTGTTCAAATCACAGCGAGTCACGGAAATGCCGGTAAAGCTGTCGCAAGTGTGGTTATAGTTTTCAAAGACAACACTTGCTGCGATAGAATATATTGGTGAACAGCGGTGCTGTTAACGAGACAGACAAGCACAACAGCGCTGCCTTTGCCCTGGTGACTGACTGACAGGCACAAAATCGTGGAGAGGGACGGGTTTTATTTTGTGTGGTGTGTAAAATGTTCTTAATAAACAACAAAATGTTCTAAGTAAACAAATAGGGTTGGACTTATTTTTACAACTGATATAATAAATGTGTTATTACAGAGGGAAAGTACAGAAAAAGGTACTGTTGGGTACCTGCACTGAATATCAGGTATCAGTAAATATGTGAACGGGACCCAACCCTCCCGCCACTTTTAAATCGTTTGTGTTGCAGCATTTTGGATTCCCGGTGGAAACGCTGCAGTTATTAGGGCTGTAGAGGTTAGCTAGTTATACAGGAGAGAAGCCAGTCATTTAGGTTTGTTGCAAAACGTTTCGAAGTGCTCGTTTTTACATTTTGTGACTTTCGATTGAATAAGACTATTTTCCAGTCATATTTCATCATTGAAGTTTTCTTTAAAACAATGTATCGTCTCGTCTCGTGAGCGGAGTGTCTCATCACACCCCTAATGTTCACTAATAGTTTCTACAATAAACAGACAAATTAAAGAAAAAAACCTGAATAAATTAGACATGCAATGTTGGTTCTTGTGTGATGATGACTCCTGAAAGCAAGGTAAAGTTGATATAGGACATATAAGGAAGCTGTATTAGAGAGCTGTGATTGAAAAAGAATAGAAACATCCTGTGCTGTGAAAGGACAGTTTAATACAGCATACTGCTGCTGTGGAAGAAGCATCCAAAGCAAGGTTCATCCAGGTCAGGTTATCTTTGTGTTGGTTTTGCAGACTGCAGCTCTATGGAAAGATTTTCTTTGCCAACATCCCACTTTCAATAACAGTAAAAACCCCAGTCGGTGCAAATCATCGGGGGAGTTAGCCATCAATCATTGTCTAATACACAGAATTTGACATGGAAATCATGGTGCCATAATCCGAAGTGAGCAGTTTTACAGAAGACCGATTCAGATGTCGTGAAGAATGATGTACTACTCTGAAAAGAACTGCTTTCGCCGTAATAAATTTCGAGGCAGTACCAATTACAGCCACCTAATCTAAATGTTACAGCCAGGTGAGGTTGGCATAAAGCTACCGAACCAAACTGCATGGACAAGCTTGTGCACAAAATCGGTTTCCGATTGCAGCAAATTTAAAATTTGGAAAATGTATTTATTCCAGCTCACATTTTCTAGATTTGTGATTTTTTTCTTTGTTTTTTTTTTCATGAGGAACATGCGGGAAGTGCTGAATTAAGTTAAGAATATAAACAAATTGGGAGTTTTTATTTGGAAATATTCGTCAGAAAGTCTTCCTATCTTTTGGTCCAAGACATAAATCATCCTGACTACAACTGGATCGCTAATCATTGCCATCCTCGTCACAAATCTTTATATTATTGCTGTATTGTTATATGTTAAACATTGTCATCAAAGGTTTCTTTCTGCCGCTTTCACCCATCGTCGTGATCGCCAACACTTTTAGTGCCAACCTCCTCATCATCACTGCTGCTGCCGCCTCCTTCATCCTCCTGACCTCGTTGTCCCTTTCCTCTTTAGGGCTTTTGATTGTTCTGGACCTCTTGTCTCTTTTTAGCCAAAGTCTGGAGAGGGCCTTTAGCTTTTAGGCTTAGAGACTGACGGTTAGAGAGAAAAAAGGGGAAGGACGCAAGAAAGAGGGAAATCAGGATGTAAGCTGTAATAGGTGATACGCAGCAGGATAGCTGTTTACTGTCACTGAAGGAGGACAAGAGAGAGGTGAGGGGGAATGGAGGGATATGGACAATGGAGAGGGAAAGAGGGAAGATTAAGGGAAGATGAATAAACGAGGGCAGCGTTTAGGGAAAAAGATTCTCTACTTCATCATCCACTGTGTACAGCAACAAATAACCCTAATGTAACTTCTCTAAATCAGTCAGATTTGCCAGTTCTGTATTATCACAAATATTAGGAGTTTTTGGCACCTCTATGGCATATTATGTACTGTAACTTAGGTCACAACAGTGCAACCAACTGACACAAAGTTAATATATTGCTAAAGCTTACTAACATTGGAGGATTGGAGAAGAAGACTGGATACCATGTTCCAAGATGCCATTTCATTTATTTCAGTAAAAGTTACACATTCATACATCAAATGATTTTCACATTTTTGGGCAACCAGCACATTAGAGTATTTTCCTGGCTAATACTAGCTGAATAGTATTTTTTTAGTATTTTACTTTCTTCGTTCTTGTTTCTGTATCCCTTTGTATTGTGCCGTATATCGTAGCACTGAAGGAACGCTACTTTTTACTATGGATTAAATGAAAGAAGAGAATGAAAATAGATTCTAGCTATAACCTTTAATTCATTCTTTTACTAGCATTTCTTTTTGTAATAATTCTATCCATCTCTCTCTCTGACTCTCCTCCTGCCCAGCCTTTCTCATCACTGCTTCCTCAGCTGAGCCCAGCAAGTTAACAACTGCTTGCAAAGGAGCAGTTCTTTGCTCTGAACATGAACTGGCACCTGGCTTGTTAAAAACGGGATATCAGGGGATTCTTTGAGGGTTCTGTGAAGTGCCATGACCAACCAAAACCCAAACCATTTAACCTGACTTTTCAATACCTAAGACTCACTTTAAGACCCAGTGCTCTGACATTTACCGTCAAATGTCCATTTCGTTGAGATACACGCATGAATTCCACATTTTGAGCTAACATTGCCTGAAGCCATGATGTGGGCATGGCGCCAATGTGTTAGGCAAGATAGGAATTGCATAAAGCACTGCTTACTCTAATCACATTTTGAGGTTTTCAGGTTTGCCCTAACTGCAATAAATACCTGCCACCTGCACTTATTTTCCTAACCAGCTAACTTGTGGCTGCATTTTCTTTTTCACTAAAACAATCTGCCCTCCACAAATCAACTAAACAAAAACTAACAAAAAGTAGACGTTCTATTGATCAAGCACTTACTGTGATAGTCAGTTAAGCGATAATATAAGTTCCAATATAAGAAAATAATGGACAAAGTGGAAGCATAGGCAATATATCAATATATATTTTTATTTTTATTTATTTTTTTGGGGGGGCTTTTTATTGTAGTGACAGTGGATAGATGTGAAAGGGGAAGAGAGATGGGGGATGACACGCAGTTAAGGGCCGCAGGTCGGATTCGAACCCGGGCCGCTGCAGGACTCAGCCAACATGGGCGACATTGATATATGAGTGTTGTCTTTTCCTGGTTTTAGAGGCTGCATTACAGTAAAGTGATGTCATTTTCTGAACTTACCAGACTTACTAGCTAGTTTTATTATTTGCTTTTACCCACTTAGTCATTGTATTCACATGATTGGTGATTATTTATCAAAACTATCATTGTGTTAACATGTTGTGAAAGCACCAATAGTCAACCCTACAATATCGCAATATCGATCGTTGGTGAAAAATATCGTGATATTAGATTTTCTCCGTATCGCCCAGCTCTATGGAAGCAAAGAACTTCACACTGTGTTTCATGAGCGGTTTCCTCCACAAAGTCTATAATTTTCTGTGATTCAGCCATGTAACTAGTGATAAACTATAGGCTTAAATAAGCATAAAATATTGTGTCTTCTACTTTCAAGACTCCAGAGACAGAGAAACAAAAACAAGACAACACTTAGTACTGATTTGGTAATGAACCATTTCTAGTTCTGTATAGATAATTTGTGTACCAACGCTCTTAAGAATAATCTTTATGCTGCATCACTTAGACACGCACACACACACTTAAAACAACTTCAACTGTGTCCATTCAATGCCGAAGATGACTGCTAAACTTAAAGGCCTCTATAAGGCTAATTTTGACCTGCTTCTAACCCGTGTACAAAAGAACTTTGACCGCTGGTCGGTGTTAAAAGCTGTCTTTAGCTGCCCGAATTAATTCTGTCAAAATGAACACCTTCCCTAAATTCTTGTATTTATTTCAGTGCATACTAATTTTTCTTCCCCAAAGCTTTTACCGTAAAATTGTACCATGATTTTAGGTTTCATTTGGAGTGGAAAAACGCCAAGGATACGCAAGCAGTTCTTACAGAGGTAAAAAGCGTTGGGGTGGGGGGTGGCTGGGGGATAGAGGATGGATACCAGAACCGAGCCCGTTGGGACCCGACGGTACCCAACGGGCCGGGATCGGACAGATATTTAGAAATGATGTTCGAGTTCGGGTTGGGCTTGGTCACATCAGCGCGATAAGGCATTGAACATTTTAAATTTAAAAAAGCTTATTATGTAGGTGCACGCCTGTGTTAATGTGCGCTTGTTGCCCCGTGTGCGCTGATGTGCTCATCAACAGTCTACCAAAATCTGACTCATACCTCTCGCTACCTGTGTGGCTTAAAATGGAAGCTGTTTCTAGCGCTCCAATGTCACTTTCAGCATTAGCTCACTCTCCTATTAAAAGTTCCTCCTTTGCCTACTCTAAGAATGCAATTGTTAAATCGTCCTTGAGAATTTGGAATTAGGTTAGACAATGCTTCGGTCTGCAAACGTTAGGGCTGTAGCAATACACTAATCTCACGATACGATATATATCACGATATTTAGCCAACGATACGATTCGATATAATTCGATACGCTTACATTATTTTCTGAAAGATTTAAAGGGGACAGTGATTTTGGTGACATCTTGTGAGTGTTCCATTTACTTGGATTTAATTAACTGAACTGAAAACTAAAAACATCAATTACACAATATATGTCTCTGACTGGACAGAGAGTCTACAGCTTGCAAATGCTGGACAAATTGAATCAAAGATGTGTTGAGAAAATTTGTTCCATTTATTGAAAGCTTACAAGCCTTTGAAAGGTAAATAAAGTGCAGTATTGCAATTAACAATGGAGAGTTAAAAAGTGCAGCAAGTGGCCTGTTCTGAACGGTTTCTTTGACAGCTTTTTTAGCTTGACACTGAACATATGAGGTAGCCAGTCTAGCCACCAGAATGGATTTGAATGGGACTTATGTATCGATACTCGCGGCTTAAAAATCGATACTTTCTTGGGAAAAAAAAATATCGATTTATATCGCAGAATCGATAAAATTGCTCAGCCTTAGCAAACGTACTGTACTGCAGCCCCAATAATGGCGAACCAGACTTTCCCTGCCTCCCTAGCAGATGGTGCATTTAATATTTGGTTCAACCTTGACATCCTTTCAACAGTTATCTGAGAAATTTGCCCTCCCTAAACAACATTTCTTCAGGTATTTAGAGATCCGCAGCTTTGTTAGAAACAGATTACCTCAATTTCCTAACCTATCAATTGACTCACCGGTGGACTTATTCCTCAAACTAATACCTGTTCTGAAAGGAATGATGTCATATATTTATGTTCAAATACATTCCATGCGCTTAGGTTAGGCGCTTTGGGAGGAGGAACTGGGAAAGGTGATTACTGAAGAACTTTGGGACGTCTCCTTGTCAATGTACATAAATCATCTATCTGTGCAAAACATGGACTGATTCAGTGCAAAATAATACACCGTGCATATTTCACTAAAGTAAGGCTCTCTAAAGTTTACAAAGATGTTGACTCAACTTGTGATAGATGTCGACAGGCTCCAGCGGGCCATGCACATATGTTCTGGTCTTGCCCCGCTTTACAGTCTTACTGGGTAGAAATCTTCAGTTCAATGTCAAAAGTCATTGGTAAGCCGCTTGAACCCCATGCTATGATAGCATTGTTTGGTGTGATCCCACCTACATTATCATTCTCTTCCTCAGAGAAAGGCTTGGTAGCTTTTGTCAACTTAATCTCTGGACACTTGATCTTATTGAAGTGGAAATCTCCGATACCACCTCCACATACCATTTGGATAAAAGGAGGTTCTTGGCTTTGCCAAAGTAACAAGAATTAGATCCATACTAGGGGCTTGCTGAAAAAATGTTGTAATATATGGGACCCCTTCTTTCAATATATTCGAGACCTGCATTTCCCAAATGTCCCTAGCTTAAGGACGTGATGGTGTGACAGGCGGCGGATCGATCTCCAGCCCTTATGTTTCTTTATGTGTATCTTCGTTACCCTTACATTTTGTTTTATGTGCTACGTCTTAGACTTTATTCTTTAAATACATTTTTGTTGTTGTTGCTTGCAGTATTTGAATTGTCTTGATTGTACTCTGTCCCTGCTCTACATTTGCACGACAGCTTGGTTTGATTACCATTGGACTGCTCTTCTACCTTGTAGTAATGTAATAGTTTCTGCACAGCTATTTATCCGTCACATCTGTGATACTCCATACTGCCAATGAAAGCTGGCATGACACAGAGATGTTCACAAGTCATTTTTTGGAAGTCCAAGTCAAGTCTCAAGTTTTTTGCCACGAGTCCAAGTCAAGTCTCTGGCCATCTGATCTGTCCCTAACACTGTATTGTTAAATCTTATGAATTGAAAGCATGTCCTGTAGCTACCATCCATACAGTCACATCATATGGATACAACTATAAAGATACAATGTGCCTGTTCCCAGCATTAGCACAATACTTTGCGATGGTTAGCTTGTTACGTGTGGTGATATATGCTAAATGTAACGTCTCTTTCACTCAAAATGAAATGTAATGTCAAAGTGGAAATCAAGAGAATAGTGGCAGCGCCACACCAGTTACAGAACAACATGCATCTCAGTGTCAGTCCAAATTATGCACAATAAGCAGTTTGAACTCACTGATCTAATGCAATTTATTTATTTTCTAAGTGTAAGTACACTCAGTGAAACTGAGTCCAGCGCGAGGGAGACCCGACTCAGAGGAGGAGAGGTTAGTGAGGCCAGCGTCTCCACGGCAGGTGACAGTGCGCACGGATCCGCTGCGAGTCTCGAAGTTCAAGTCTGAAGTCTTTTGGGTCGAGTCGCAAGTCAAGTCTGAAGTCTTTTGGGTCGAGTCCGAGTCAAGTCTGAAGTCTTTTGGGTCGAGTCGCAAGTCAAGTCTGAAGTCTTTTGGGTCGAGTCCGAGTCAAGTCTGAAGTCAGCTGTTTGTGCGACTTAAGTGCGACTCGAGTTCGAGTCTCAGACTCGAGTCCCCATCTCTGGCATGACAAGTGCAATGTAAAGGCAAGGAAAGCCTCCACTGTAGGTTTATCAATTAAACTTCACAGTTTCCCAGAGCGACACCTTCAAACGTTTCCCTTTTGTCGCACCAACCCCAAAACCAAAAGATGATCAATCTACAACAGAGAAAAGCAGCAAATCATCAGAGAAGCAGAGAATATTTGGCTATTTTTTAAAATACCTGAATACCTTATTTTCTGCCGATTGACTAAGCGCTTAATCGACCTATCGTTGCACTTCAGCTTGTATGGAGATGAAGTGTGTATATCGCCCTGGCGCCCCATTCATCCCAATAGTGTTAGAATAGAATAGAGTTATTTGCTAAAAAAGTTATTATTTAGTCTTCCACATTTTGGGCTCATATATTAGGCAGGTCTTTTCACCTTTGGGCAGAGGTAGGCTAGTTGTTTCCCCCCTGCTGCTTGTCTTTATGCTAAGCTAACCGTCTCTGGCTCCAGTTTTATATTCAGCATAGAGACATGAGAGTGGTCTTCTCATCTAACTCGGGTTGTTTCTGAAAAGATGCTCTTGAAAAAGGAGCTTTTAGTAACACTTTAGATGCTCTTTAAACAAAATTACTGTACCATAGATTAAAGAGCGCTTCCTACTTGTACACACACTCTTAATCTCTAAGATTGATTGTTATCAGATAACGCGGCCCTGCACTGTACCTAGGACTCACTTGCCTACACAAATACATCCACTCAAGCTCTCACCTGTCGAGCTCCTCTAGCGTTCTTTACCTGCCACTGGGACCAGCTCCAAAAACTGTCAATTATCTGTAAGCCAATCCCACAAGCGATTGACAAGCCAGTAGAGCCAGGGATCGAGTTCAGTCTCTTGGGGATCTGTGTGTGTGTGTGTATCTGTGTGTGAGAGTCAATGTGTGTGTGTGCCTGTGTGAAATCAACCACCGACACTACTAAGCTCTGACTTCAAGCAGCTCAGGTTGACTTGAAGTTGATGGGCTGATAAAACCACCAAGTTTGTGTGTGTGTGTGTGTGTGTGTGTGTGTGTGTGTGTGTGTGTGTGTGTGAGATATAGGCATTGTTGTCTGAAGACAGAGACCATGGGAACACATGGACACCGCTAATCTTTTAACTACCATCTAAAGAAACCACGAAACACACACACACACACACGAGAAGTCTTTTAAATTTAACTACATCTGTTTATGTTGAGTTTTCTTCATTGTGTTAAGTTAGTTACATGTAATGCCAATTGATACAACAATGATTCAGTTAGTCCTACAACTCAAAAAAGCTGTTCTGAACAGTGAAGAGGTCCTTTGTCTCAAAACAAATTCAAATGTTTCTTTTAAGTTTTTCTCTAAGCTTGATTGAGTCATTTTAGTTGCCTAAATGTAATCATTGAGGATGGTTGATCAGTAAAAGCTCATGTGAGTCACTTCTTGAAACCTGGTTTTCAAAATCAGGGTAGGGGATTAGAGAAATACAATGTTCCAAGCTAGATTTCTGCCGGAGAAAGATGATTTCTTGGCCAAATATGCATGTAACTGGGTTACCTACTAGTGTTTTACATGTAGGCATATGCATGTGCATGACAAAGATTTCAGACAGGACTGGATGAAGGGAAACATCATTACTGTAATTAAAGTTATGCATCAATGTATTGAAAACAATTCAATCAGACTTAAACTGAAACAGACAAGTAGCCTCTATACTCCAACATGAGGAGGATCGGGATAAGGTTGAGGATAGGGTAATCAGATTACTGACCTGCTGTATTGTATATAAACATTTTACAAAAACCAGCTAAGTGTGCATATTATCACACTCTGTGTTACATGTTGCAAAGGAGGGTATTATACTGTTGAATCTTGGAAATGTATCAATTAGAGCAAAGCCAAGGAACGCCTGACTACGGTGCCAATTCTTTCTCAGATTCCCTCTGTGAAAAGCCACAGAGAGATCTGACCACATTCAATTGAAAATAAATGTTTAAAAAAAATACAGAAAATACAAACCCTAATATGGATAAATATTTAGCCTAGAGTCCTGTCTGCCTGTCTGTCTGTCTGTCGAGTCAAAGAGGCAACTTTCAACTCCTATCAGATGACTGCTGGGAGAGAAAGAGGGAGTAGAGGTGGAGGGAAAGGAATGAGAGAGATTATTTAGTTTTCTGCTCAAAACTAGTTTGTATGTGTCTCCTTGGATTTGAAAGTTTAGCCAAATTATTAATAATAAATAAATAATAGTACAGACTCTGAGGTATATTTCATTACAGTTTTTTATATATATATTTATCCTTGAGCAATTATGGTGGAGGAGTTGAGACACAATGTGTTTTAGGAGCTAATATCAAATTACAATTACAATATATATATATATTGCAATTACTGCCCACACCTTTTTATAGTCAGTTTAACCTTACATCTAATGCTTATACAATAATAGTAAACCTATTTACTGCTGTGGTCAGAGAAGAAACTTTACAAGAATTAAGTGGATGACACCAACTGGTTTTACGTATCGACCCAACCTGTATTGATACTGTTTTCATCTCCACAATCCTTGAAAACTAAGTGGTTAGAAAACTTTACCAAGTACCACAGCTTCCTAGACATGTCCTATTGTCAACAGAATCATGGCTCTCAGAGGTATCCAAGGTTAGAGAAGAAGAAAAAAACAGAGCTATAAAGGCAGCAAGTGGAGAAACAAAAGAGAAATGAGGAAGAAATATGAGAATGAATGCTAAGAAAAGTGAATACAGTTTTCCAAGGCTGCTCAGATTGGATCAATTCAGCAGTGAATGAGGACTGTGAAGAAAGGTAAACATGTCATGGTTGCGCGTGTGTTTGAATATAGTCAGTGAGGTTTTTGTCTTCAAGTAAACCCAGTTAAATGAAAGGACGAGGAGAAATATGAATCCTTGGTCCAAACCAATTGATTACATACAAGGTTAGCTACTTTAACAGTAAAACATTACCTAAGATAGGTAGACAGACAGACAACACAAACAATTACATCAATATCCTCTATTCCTCCTGCCCTGGCTTTAACAAAGCATTAGTTTTGTCTCAGTGAGTTTGTGGCACTGAACTGAGTTCTGTGTAGGGCTGGGTACCGAACTTCAATACTTTTAGGCACCGACCAAATTGCCTCCATGGTGTCGAGTATCAAAAAATGCCTTTTCATTCAATACCAAATTTCAATACCTATATAGTAAATCTCATCAGCGTCAGTGAGCCAACATCATGCAGCATGCTATGTATCAAGATCTAATAATACTTGTGATTGGCTAACGTTAAAATTTGTACTGTAATGTTTAATGTTGTAATTCCATTTTGTTAAAATGGATTTCATAAAATTGGTATGAAAAAAGTATCGTTCAGGAACCGGTATTGAATTCACGGTATTGGTATCAAAAATAATTAAACGATAGCCATCCCTAGTCCTCTGTAGAAAGTCTCATCTGTGGGTGCATAGCTTCAGACCACTATAGCCCTCAGTCATCCGGAGAACACTATTTTATTGCCAGCATACTTTGAAGGAGAGGGAACCTGAAGAACACAATAAGTGCTTCTGGCTATTCAAGTGTTTTCTGTTCAGTACACTAAATAGTGTCCTGGATGCTGAACTCACTGGTGCTGCAATGCAGTGGTAACATCACCAGCCTATTCATCGAGTGAAGTCAACTTTGATCTTGTGGATTATCAGAATGCAGAAGAATCATCATGCAACAATTGAAAGAAAACTATTTAAAAGTCTGGAGAGCATTCGGGACCTGCAATGCCTGTTAGATGATGATTTAGTGATGTACAGTACATTTTGTCATTTGTCACACAGCCAAAAATGAGTTTTGAAGGTTTTTGTGTCAATTGATATTCAGTGAGCCTGTCTGAGCTTGTCAGAATGAGTTCAATACTGTAATTACATCCAAAGAGAACATTTTCTTTTTTATTTTAAGTGTTTTTGATACCTCTTTAACCAAAGGAGTGACATAGGACAAAACAGAAAGAGACTCCTGTCTTGCACTTATTATGTGTGTGTATGCACAATATACATTTTTCCAAACCAGTAAGACACAGACAGAGGTCCTCTTGAATTCGGTGGAATTGCCTTCTTCCTTCTCTGGTTGACCTGGCCTAATTATCCATATAATGATATAACCCTGGGGGGAAAGGGGATCTCCCTCTGTCTCTCTCTCACACACGCACACAAATAAACTAGGCCTCCCCATTCCCACAGAAAACCAAAAAGCCTCCTGCTGAAAGATGCAAAGGCAGGGAACGAATCCCACCTGCTAATTAGACTTGACCCTACCTCTTTTTCACAGCGTGGAAACCTGGCCATCAGAACAGAATATCACTGAATAGAAAAGGTACAGTCTGTCCAAAATGTAGTTTGTGTGTGAATAACTCATTTTAGATGCCACAAACCCTTTCCAGAGTTGACAATGATATGGTAAATCAAGGACAGATAAATAGGCAGATCCCTTGAATCCAGAATCACAGCCTAGTGAGATATGATGGGCAAACATGGACCTTTAAAACTTTGGCTCCTTTAATGCATGTATTTTTCAACTTATTTCATGCATGGATTAAATGTTTTTTAGCAGAGGGGGTGGTTTCAAAATGTCAGTCCTGAGATAGATATAGACTTATTTAAATCTGTTAAATCACAGAAAAATGAAATGATCCTTTAGCACAGATACACACAATACTGTGTAAGGCCACATTCAGACAAACAACAGCACTGTTTATTTATTATTTTAATACATTTAATTATTATTAATAATATATATAATTAATTCATTAATTGCAATTTTATCGCAATATGGACTAGTGCAATATCCAAATTAAAGGGGGGTGCAATATTTGTTAAAGGCAAAATATGTGTCAAACCATTCTGAATTAGGTATTGTGGTGCTGCAGAGACGTCCCAACCTACAAATAGTATTCTACAGATCCTCGCAAAAATCACACTATAATCATTTAAATTTTTCTTTTTAATATTTTTCAATGAAAATGAGAATAATGATACAAAAATGATCATTCCCTCCAATATCGTGACTCATATTGCAATCGCAATATCAGTCAAAATAATTGCCATTAGATATTTTCCTCCTATCGTGCAGCTCTACAGCAATGCATGAAAAAATGCAGCCCCTTCATTGATTTGAATGTGTCAATGCAGAAGCAAAAAAAAAACAAAGTTGAACCATGCTCAACTTTTGCCACAATGCAAAAGCAAAGTAATTCGGCAAGACACTGCTAGGTGCAAGCTCACAATCCGCGTAGATGACTTTGTAATATGAACACCATACTGTATTTCTACTGTGTACCTTGCAATCATCACAACAAAAGAAAACTATCAGCGCCATGAATAATAAATAATAATAATAATATATGTATAATAATAAAATCCTTCCTCATAATATTATAAACATAATAAAAGTCAGTGTATGCAATAGCAAAGGTTTGGTGCCATACATTTGGATCTTGAACCAATTCAATTCAAATATAACCATCAAGTACAGTTTTTTTTTTTTTTTTACTACAGAACACGCACATCCATCAGCAGGCCTTTGACAGCTCCGGCCTTTGAACAATTATATGAGATCAATGGCTACACTTAAACACACCACACACACACACATAGAGAGAGAGAGAGAGAGAGAGAGAGAGAGAGAGAGTGTGTGAGAGAGAGAGAGAGAGTGTGAGTGAGTGAGTGAGTGAGAGAAAGACAGAGAAAGAGCGAGTGTGTGTGTGTGTGTGTGTGTGTGTGTGTGTGTGTGTGAGTGAGTGAGTGAGTGAGTGAGTGAGTGAGAGAGAGAGAGAGAGAGAGAGCGCGCGCGCTCACACTCACGGATAGACTGTATCTCATGTGGCTTGCTCTAGTGTCTTATTCCATTTAATTCAATTCAATTTTATTTATAGTATCAAATAATAACAGGAGTTATCTCGAGACACTTTTACAGATAGAGTAGGTCTAGACCACACTCTATAGTTTACAAAGCCCCAACAATTCTAGTAATTCCCCCAAGAGCAAGCATTTGAGTGTTGGTACGTTTGATAGAAACTGTGTACTGACACTAGGGCTGCACAATATATCGATTTGTTATCGTCATCGCAATATCAACTGGCGCAATTAACATATCGCAAAAGGCTGCGACATATCGTGAAAAACACTCATTAGTTGAAAGAAAATATCAGTAAAAACTGCACTTTAAAATGTTCTTTTTTAGTGGTGCATTTTATATTTAATTCAATGTTTAATTTGTTCAATAAAAGAATGTTGGAAATGATTTCCTCTCATTTGTTATAAATTCAATAAGCAACTTGTATTTTAGCAGAATACTGAAAGCTGCAGAACTGAGTACACTTTAATATCTGTTTATTTATCGCAAGTAATATTGTTATCGCGATATTCAACAACATATCACAGATCGCATATTTTCCTCATATCGTGCCGCCCTAACTGACACTGCAGCTATAGGTGCAAATCAAGTTTGTTAAGCACATGTTGTAAAATGTCATGTTTACAGGTAACAACTTTTGTGATCCCTGGCAATATGTGACCCTTTTACCAGTGAAATTATGTCTTATGTTTAAAAATAACCTTTTACAGAAGGGCACTTAATAAAGATCACAAACAAGTGAAACATCTGAATTAATTTAAATGACAATGAAGCAGAAACAGAGCAATAAATGTCCCATGGTTTTTCTAAAGATGTGCTGAGCTTCAGGTAGGCTACAATTCAGCAACTGGATTTATTCAGTGATTTAAAATATTATCTCAGCATGTGGCTACCTCTTGTTTATATCCTTTACCGACAAATCAACAAGGTCTCAGCTGTATACAGCTTAGTAGCAGTATTAGTAGGAATACAATTCCATAAATACTCAAATGATGGGTTTCTGTATGTGACGTCAACTGCTTCAAGTTTCTGACTTGATAAAAGTTAGTGTAAAATGGCTGATGAGGATTTGCTCCTTATAAGCTATACAGTTTGTGAGATTATGTAATATGAGCTAGACAAAAGGGGTTAAAGCCAAAATCTTTTAAAACACAGCAGTGTGCATGCTTCTACACAATATCGAAACTTAAATACAAACTTCAAATTCCACAGAAAAACGAGAATATTAGCAACAAAATACTAGAACAGTAAAGCTCTGTGGTCAAATGTGCCCTCTGTTGGCTAAATAGTGTAACGACAATAAAAAAGCAACTGGAATGAAAGGGAGTATTGCTTGTTAAGTGATTTCAGTGATAGCTGTACACGTTACTTAGAACTAACAACATACACATGTGCACATTATATGGAACATGAATAAAGTAGCTTAAACAAATAGAAAACTGGGTATTATTTTGTGTGTGTGTGTGTGTGTGTGTGTGTGTGTGTGTGTGTGTGAGAGTGAGTGAGTGAGAAAAAGAGAGAAGGGTCAGAGGACAGCTGACATTTATTGACAACGGTTGCTCCGCTCGATATAAAGAGGCATAAAATCAATCAACCTGATTGGTAGACAAGAGGGGGAGGAAGGGAGGGAGGTAGACAAGAGAGGGAGGGAGGGAGGGAGTACAGAGGGCTGGAGAGGATACATACATACAGCACAAAAATAGGGCGAAATATAAAAAACAAACAGTGGATGAAGAAGTACTCAGATCCTCTACTTGAGTAAAAAAAAACAATACCACCTTGTAAAAATGTTCCATTACCAGTTAAAGTCCTGCATTTGAAATCCTAACTAAACATATTATCAGCTACATTTATTAAAAGTATTTAAAGTTAAAGTACTCGTTTTGCAGAAACCCTGGTCTTGTACTGATATAATGAATTATATTATTAATACTGATGCATCAATGTGTAAGCAGCAGTTTACTGTTACAGCTGCTCGAGATGGAGCTAGTTTTAACTACTTAGCTAGTTTAGAGATAAATCTGAGAGATGATTAATGGGAGAGGAGAGAAGACAAAACTCATTTCTGATATGCACATACTGCATTCATTTTTTAGACTTTTCTCTAACACTTTTTGTCAAATATTGAAGTTAGTATATTTGTAAGAAGAAGATGTATGCGTGGAAGTCTACAATCACAAAATTAATTCAGTATTACAATTAATCACTAATTGTGATTCAGTTATTGGTGAGAAAAAGGGAAATGCTTGGAAGAACAGCAGAAAAAACGTCAGCTTTCTGCCACTGGCACTTGGACTCCATTCAGCATTGAGAAGGGGGATACACGCTAACCAGATTAATTTGTTTCTGCACTTGTAAGAGGAGACAGTCAGCAGTGTGATGCAGTCTGTGTCCCATATTTAGCCTCTGCCAACATGAAACAGGCTATCACCTCTCGTCTGTTCAGTGACGCTCTGGCCCATTTAAACCACAGGGGCCAGACTGGGGCCAGCTGAATTAACTCTGAATAAGCGCTCATTTCAAAGGCTTATGTTCACATAAAAACATACTGCACATATACATATATATATATATATATATATATACATATATATATATATATATACACACAGTACAACAAAGCTTATGCTCTGATACTTTGTAGGCCTACAGAGCAGTACTGAGAAAACATTCACAGATCTGAAACTTATTGTTTACATAAAAAAGTACCAATGCATGTATCAAATACATGACTTACTCGCTCTTATCTTTTGCATGGTACACATACAGTATCGTCTACTAGGCCTATAGAGTTACATTGCTCAACAGTCATACAGCCTAGCTTTAATACCATACCAAGAACCAAGAAATCCTCACAAGCGCCTAGCAGGCCTTCTGCACAGGCCCATTCACACATTACACACATTCAACAGGTGATTTTAAACAGCCAATAATGCAAAACTGGAGAAATGTCACATTATTCAAAGCCACAGTTGCATAATATACCATCCAATATACCAAAACATCAATAAGTACACTGCAAAGAGTGAAATACACACAGGCAGCAACGGCGGGACATTTAAACATCAGGAAAGAAAATAGCGAGCAAACGAGACAAACACAAAATACATGACTTACATTTGTTGTCGAAGTCCACCCTTTTTCCATAATGGAAATGTCCAACTGCAACTTGCTGCTTTGACAGTAATTTTGTTTGTTTGTTGACAGAAGTCTTCCGCTTTTACAGTCCACTGTTTGTTTGTTTATTTGATTGTTTGTTGACAGTCTTCGTTTCCTCTCTCCGTCGCGATATAATTAGCAACACTGGAAAACTAGTTATGCTAGCTAACGTTACTGCCACTGGAAACTAGCAACTAGCTAACGGTGTTTAATTATGTCGTCAACTTTCAGTTGTGTCAAGTATGTCCAGAGTGTGACAGTATCACAATTTACCCCAGAGTTTCTTTTCCAGCGACGTGTCCGTACACCGTTTCGTAGTGTCCTTACAGAGGAGTCTGATTGTTTGCTACTTAACTATTAATCAAGGAACACCTGGCAGGCTTCTCTCAGGTAGGTAAGGCTGCGATATTCTTATTGACCACACAGACTTGAATGGCGCTGTTTCGCTCATTTTTTAGGGAACCGGTCTTATAATAGGCTACATCCATGGGGCAAAATGAAATAAGTGTATATGTTACAAAGAAAATCCTTAAATCTTTTTTTCTTTTATTTTGTACAGTGGTAGTGAGTGATAGTGATTAGTGAGGGAGCCCTGACTCTTTTCCTGAGAGGAGAAAAACCTCACTGCTTTTTAGGGCGAAATTGAACAGCTGTCCTATTTAAACATACTTTATTAAAGGTGCTGTAGGTAGGATCGCGAAGATCCAGGACTTATTAGCTAAAAAATTTGAACATCAACAACTTCTCAGTCCCTCCCCCCCCTTTCCGCTAAAGCCCAAAACGGTCTCCTAAGCCCCTCCCCCCACAAGGGAGAATGAATGCCTGTGCATGAGCAGTGATTGACACGCAGTTTTTTGTTTTATATCATAAAATATGGGACGTAGAAATAAGCGCTGAAAATGTGTTTTTCAAGGTTGAAGGGAAGACAACACAAGGGTTAAATACACAGTGCTGGGAACTGAATGGTAAATTACAGCATATACAGTATTTAAATATGTTTATGGAATAAACCTATGAAATCATTTGCAGTCCCCACATGAAATGGAAAATCCAGCAGTGACCTTGAGTGCGAAGAGAAAACTGTGCACACAGTATATTGTTCATGTGCACTCCAGATTACGCCTATCAGCCCCTTAAGCTTTCAGCTAACTAGAAGTCTTTAAGGTTCAGATTGTCTTGTATTGTGTTGTATTTTATTCTATTGTGTGTCAAGACAGTGATGAGAGTGACAAAGAAGTGACAAGACTGAAGGGCAGATGGAATAAAGTTTCTGCACAATTTCCCTTGTTTAGAGAAGACTGGAGGTGAAGAGAAGAGACCGAGATAGAAGGAGCTATTATGACAGAAAATATATTTCAAATGTTGCAATCTTTCTTAACTTTTTTACATGTTTGTGTTAATGCTCACTAAACACTAACTAATCAATTCATAAGCCTCCCTGTTGTTGAGTGTGTGTGTGTATGTGTGTTTCCATCCTCAAAACTCCCCATTAAATGTGAGGCCATTGTAAGGATTGAAAGCCCTTAGTACGGACAAAAGAGGAGTCCAAAAAAACAATGTGTAGGGAGTCATAAACAATTGGTGGCAAATAACAGCAATTTCACAGCTAATTCGTAGATTTCACGTATGGATGCCTCCATCACCTCCCTCCATTTAATGCTGTAAATACAGACACATGCTGACATAACCACGAGATGAGATACTGTGTGTGTGTGTGTGTGTGTGTGTGTGTGTGTGTGTGTGTGTGTGTGCGCGCGTGTGTGTAGGTCTTAGGTCTAATGATTTAAGTCTAGTTTGAATGTCAGACCTACTGCTGGGCACAGATTTGGGCAGAAACAAACACACACACACACACACACACACACACTTGTTTCTTCCAGTGCCCAAATGACTGTAGCTGAGAGCTGATTGTTAATGATAATCAAATAAAATCCACACAAATCAATCATTCATCATTCATCCCAGACCCATAAAAGGAACATAAAAATGTTTAAATGTATAAGTCATAATCATTGCACATTGCATATTTGAGTCCTATAGAACATTTGGTTGATGTGTTTTTTATTCTGCTGTCGGCTGTGGTGATGTGTGGAGGGAATGAGTGACTCCAAAACGAGGGGAATGGCTACATTACATTACATTTAGTAATGGGAAGTCGAAGGAGGAGGAGGAGGCGGCCCAGGACTGAGCCTTGTGGAACCCCTATTATTAGGCAGCATGGTTCAGACACAGACCCTTTCAATGTCACCTGGTAGGAGTGACCAGTCAGGTATTAAACAGAGGGTGTGCAGAGGGACTAACCCCTCATATCATAGCCAGCACCGGTTAGCTTAGCACAAAGACTGGAAACAAGTGCCTGGAGTCCCTGTTGGTAGCCTGGCAACTAGTTCCAGGCCACATCTTTAGGCTGAGCCAAGCTACTCTCATCTAACTCTTGGCAAGAAAGCAAATAGCGTACTTCCCAAATGTCAAACCTTTCCTTTAACCCTAATCTCACAACGAAAAAGGATTTTGCGCATGACACAGGATTACTACTGAATTCTCATATTTATAAGTCACCTGTCGTTTATTGCAGCTTCAGTCAGTCTCTCAACATAATGGAAAATGAACCGAAATCTACTCCGTGCCTTTGATTTCTCTGCCAGTCCCATTTCTGTTTTTACCATTTCATTATGTCTACTCAATATGTTATTAGTTCAGTATTTTTTTTCTTTTTACAGTCAGTGGTATTTTCATATGTTGGGGGTGTAAATTCATCTCAATCTAACACTTTGTTACAGCCCTCACAAAGCACACACAAACACCTACCACAAAAACGTTGTGTTATCATGTCTTACTATTGTGCTTCAAGCAATCTAACCTCAAGCAGATAAGATAAAGACTAAATTAATGGTGAAAAGGTTGTAAAGGACTTGGTTACACCTCGAGTTACACCTCCCACCTATCTATATATTTTTAGAATCCATACTAAGTAATACACCATAAACATGAAGTTAGAGGTAAACACATTGCATATTTAAGTTTTTAGTAGGGTTTGATGAAATAGGTGGTGAAACATTAAGACTTTGGTCGTTCTGCTCTAAGCTTTAAAATGATTGAATGAGTCACTGCAATTTAGCTACTGAAAAAAAAGAGGCGGCGGTAAAAGAGGTCTGTGCGACCACAATGAAAATGCACAGCCACTTTTCACATCTACTTTTCGTATTTCTTCCCCAAATTTCACCTCTGACGGTCTTGCCCTAGATATTTCTCCATCCTTGTCAGACACACTAGCAGGTCTCTTCGGCTGCCAGCTGTGGAGGAGAGAACGTGGAGATCAGTGCAGATGAGAAGCGAAAAGGATGAAGAGAATCCAATCGATTCAAAACCTCCATCCTAATCTTGTTGACGTCCTTAGATGGTGCAGACGGCAGCCCTGGAGCAACTTTGGAGAACACATTGAATCTAAAATTTGTACCTTTTAACCATTTCCAAAGTGTCACTCACACAACTGGTAGTTTAGTTTGAGCAGCATATACAAGCACAGGTTGGTTTGATGCTCTAAACCACTCATTAAATATAATTTTGATTGTATCTCATCAGCTTCAAATATTTGGAAACTCTTCAGGTGCGTTTGATTTGTCAACTCAGATCTTTAAAAAGGACTCAGAAAGGTCTAAAACATCAGAAATACTCTACTGCATCCATGTGGCTGATGCATGAAATGCAGCTGCAAATAACCACTAAAACATATGACATTATTTCAGGTTTTTATATTTACTTTCAAGTAAATGTACAGTTGTTTGCCATTGATAGCTACAGAAAGGTTGGCAAAAATCCACAAGTAAATCTCGATATGACTGATAAAAACTGCATATAAAAAGACCCAAAAACTGTACATCAATTAACATAACTACATTTATATATTGTATATACTGTATCTGCGTGTACAGCGATTTATAGATACTGTTGGTTATGAGAAATATAACACTATGCAATAATACATTGTTAAAGAAGGATGACATTCTGTTCGAAGGCTGTCCGTTTAGCTGTGGTCTTGAAAGATCAGGACAGTTAGGGCAAGAGCGATTGTTACAGTAAGACCTTAAATCCACCAATAATGGCTCTGAAAGTTTCTACAGCAAAGTGTCAAACATCAGACAAGACAGTTCAGTGCAGGGGTGTATCTGAGCTAACACCAAAGAGAATTAACAGAAATCTCTTATTTAAAAAATAAAATAAAAAAAGCATTAAAGCTATGCATATATACATGTCCAATATTTTTGTTTCAACTCAGTTTGGTTGTTCTAATACTCGTCTACATACATCAAGCACTGTCTCCAGAGCGTAAAAAAGGTTACATGATCTCTATCATACATACAAAAAACACTACAGTTGATGTGGATATTTTTTGTAATTCATTAATTAATTAATATGAATTCCAGTTTAGATTCAAATAATAATAATAATAATAATAATAATATCCCACAATACAGGATTTTGTAGATTTGTGTGTGGATAAAAGAGAAACCTTAATTTCCAAGAAGTGATTCTCAATTGTGATGGACAATTGTAATGCTTATTTACTCTTACATGGCTAGTGCTCTGAGGCTATGTTGGTTGCAATGGGTCATTTACATGCAAGGCAATATTTCAACTTGAAGTATCTAGCCATGCAGATAGTTTTAGTTTTGTTCTGCCCAGGTTCTGAGATATCAGTCTCTGAGATTTCTTTCTCCACCCCGATATTCCACAGACACAACAAAATTGGGACTACTGCTTTTGTAGAAAGTAGTTCCAATCTGCATGGCCAGATACTACTAGGAGGTGAGTAAGAAAATAGGTTATTATATTATTGTTTTGCAAATGAAGTTTAGAGACAAATTCTGTGGATTTTACCACAGAATCCGACAGTATAAGAACCCCTTTGCTTTACTGTTACTTTTATATAAATATTAAAATAGAAAACCAGAATTTTTTTAAGTTAAATTCAAAGGAAATGTACACACACACAAAAATCAGTTTGTAACATTGATCAATCAAACAGAGCTCTTCAAGTTTTCGATCATTGAAATAAAGTTAAAGACAACATCACATCAGACTGATATATTTCGTGCTCTGAGACCCTCACTTACTCTTAATTTGGGAAAGAGGACTTATATACACACACACACACACACACACACACACAACACATAATAGAAAACAATAAAAATATCATTTCAGAGACAGATGCCCTCCTGGATATATATAAAACATTTGGAATATAAACAATAAAAAACATGAAAACGTGAATCATTGAATGTGTTGGTGCAATAAGTAAGTAATTTGTTCATTGATCATGTATTACTTGTATTATTTCAGTGTTGTTTGTTCCAAATAAGTCTTCTTGGACAGTATATGAATGTAAAACAGATTTTTACATTCACCTTTTCGCTCACGTATCCATTCTCTCAGTCACTCCTGAGTCATGCATCCTTTCATCCATCATCTGCGGTGCTTTTGTGCGATCCAAATGCCTATTATTAATGGTAAATTTACCATAAAGCAAGCAAAGACAGTTCAGCAGAGAGAGAAACTACCACAAGGCACCTAATGTAAAGCAGCTAAAAGTATCTCTAACAGCAACAAGGCTTTGGTTCATAGAAGTACTATTAAAAGTAGTAGAAAAAATAATTTGTACTCCGTCTCACATTGATAGATGGATATATGGATGAATGTCCGAGAAGATGCAGAAAGGGACACACGAGAGGATGATCAGACGGGTGGAGGCGGCTCTCACAGAGATAGGAAAACTTCCACATCAGCATCACGTCACCAGAAAAGGAATGAGAGAAGGACAGGAAGAGAGAGACAGCTAGAAAGAAAGTCAGAGAGGATAAATGTTGAAGCAGGAAAGTGTGAGACAGAATTTAAGGACTGCACTGCAAAGGCTCTTTTCAAGGTAGAGAATCTCATTGGACTTTTGTAACAATAAGGCGTTTAAGAGCAACACTGAGCTATTAGATGCTGTAAACTAAAATACATGAATAGGTATGCATGTCTGATACTCACATTTCCTTTGGGTGCATGAAGTACCATTTTTTATCTTATGTTATACCTCTAGAAACAGTTTGACATTTGGGGAAATGTTTTATTGTATTGACAAAGCCAGAGCTAGTCGTTTCCTCCGGTTTCCAGTCTTTATGCTAAGCTAAGCTAACCAGCTGCTGTCTCCAACTTCATACTGTGTTCTCATCAATAAATGGCTGTGTTAAATAATCAAATCTCAGAAAAACGGCATATTAATTTATTTAAGGCATCAAGTAGTTTGGGGCACTTGATAGAATCATTTTGTTGTGTTATGATGATTTCAATGCGGACATGTTTCGTATGTTAACTTTTAAGGTGCTTTGAGGAAAGTGAACGTAAAAAAAGTAAAAATCAAAGCTCTCAAAGCTTGACAACTGACATGCACCCAAGGTTTTACACATATTAAGAGGGCTGCATTTTACTACAGTCATCATTTTTATTTTCCTTAAAGACGTCCACTAAATTTCATACTCTTTTTATTTAAAGTGTTTTACAGAACCATGAGTGTGTACATTGACCCATAGATCACACACTTCACCTAGCACTGCAGTGTATCCATCAGCTGTTGTCTAAAAGACGTCATATTGTCTGTGTCTTTGGTAAAAACTCTCTATGGAAGATAATGTAGTATTTACCATGTGGCATTAAGGCATTGAGAAACAGCTGGGAAGCCATAATATAGCTATTTCTACCATCTATCTCTTTCTAAGCCATATAAAAATGTGGTCTTTGCATATACAGTAGCATTATAGATACATTTAAGAAGGTCTACAGTTAAAGTGCTTTAGAGACAAAAAGACAGAAGGGGATCCTGCAGAAATGAATGCAACACACAAACAACTGCACAGAGATACACACATTTGTTCCACCAATTACTCTAGACTACCTAAATTTGAGTTTGAAAGCGTAAGTGTTGGACGTGCAGCTAAATTCGGTCTCTTTCTTTCTTTAAGACATAACAAACACTGACTAATGAAACAGGAAAGAAGACCAACTCTCCAACACTTAGGCTTTACTGCTCTACTACACTCCTCCTTACAATGTTGTAGAGAGTCCTAGGGAGTATTTCGCGATAATATGTTTGCACACAGGCAACACCAGTTAGTCCTGTAAAGGGAAAGAACAGATAAAGAGAGAGAGAGAGATGGTAGGGATGAAGAACAGAAAATATCTACGTTTAATAAGCACTGTTACTGTCTTCATCATCATCAGCAGCAGCACAATCACAACACATCATAATTGTTTTTCAAAAAGTCATATAAATCCTTTAAATTGGAGTAAAGTACACTTCAGCTGCCAGCTATCAAAGGCAGGCAGATGTAAAGGGCCAGTGCACATTTTTTCAGTGATTTAAGAAAGTCTGTTTGTTCTGACATCGATACGCTGAGCCCTTTGCACGTTGTAGCGGTGAGGGAGGCCCTGTGGATGGAGTCCTTACCAAAGCTGTCCCAGAGTGCTTTGTGCCATATTTGGCTGCTGACTTGAGACCACTTGTGACGATCACTTTTATTGTAATCCCTTTCAGATGGATTATAGATACCTGCTATTAGCATCACAGTCTGTTATTTGACTCCAGTAACATAAATAATTTAGTTTCAGTTACTTTTGTGTAACTTTACTTTGCAGTGACCTGGTCAGCTTCTGGACCAATTTATCAAATTACTCCTTCGTTCAGTTCAACTCTAAATGGATGCCATTATATCCGATATTAGAATAGAAGAATATAAAAACACTAGACGGAAATAAATTAAACTGAGGTCTCTGGCCCCGCCCCGTTGTAGGTGCGTCCCTGCTTTGAGTGGTGGGAGCCATCTGCGAATCGGAGGAGGGGGGTGAAGGTGCTGTAGTCTGGCGTTCTTTGCCAGCGTGTGAACATGATTTTTTTGGTAAAGGGTTCAGACCTTCGAGGGTTTGGGGCGTTCCTTTCGTTGCCCGAGCCTCGCCGGTGGCTGCCAGCCTTGGATGGCGCGTGAAGAGACGCCAGGGGGGTAAACTCGGACAGCTGGCCCTTGTAGAGTTTATCAGCATTCTGTGTTAATGTATAAAGAGGGAGGAAAAGGAGACAGAGAGGGAGACACAAAGTAAAACCAGAGAAGAAAACATGTTTACTGTGCCGTAGAGGGCTCTCCGAGAGCAGGAGGAGGAGACATTGTTATCCCAGATGGCCAGAATTTAAACTGTGGATATTAGTTTTCTAGGTTTTCGTGGTTTGGGCTAGGTCGTAGTTCCAATGAATACAAATATTAGTGCTCCAGTATAGAATTATATCTTGGGCAATATAGTATGTTTCCATTATTATTAGTTTTCTAAGTTTCCATGGTTTTGGCTTGGTCGTAGTTCCAATAAATGGAAATATTAGTGCTACAATATAGAATGGTATCTTGGGCAATACAGTATGTTTCCAACTTTGTCACGTTGTAACAGGAAAGAGCTTTCCCCACACTGATGCCACCAAGCGAGGCCGATAAAGAAACGTTTTTCCCAGCTCAGTAAAGTTGCATCTGCATGTTGACAACATCAGTACTTGCTGTATTAAGTTATTTTTCTGGCTGCTTTACAAGCTAACTAAGCCAAAAGCCAATTTCTATCAGGGGTAACAGGTCTGACTCTTCTTACGCTACAGCAGATATTTCGGAGTAGAGATTAAAGCATGAAGGTTAAGGCTAAAAGGGACAAAGAAAAAAAAAAAGAAAAAAGCTTTCCTCTGGCAGTAACCTGAACCTGGACACAATTCTGCCTCAGCAGACAATTCAATTATGTATTAAATGTAATTAATAAAGTATTGCATTGTCTTTAATCTGATTGGCCAGCTGTGATGATAATATCCTGTCCATCCTGTTCAGACACGAGGAATGCAACCCAAGAAAATGTAGTGCATATACAAGAATATGTAAATAAATACTGTAACGCCATACAACACCATTAAAAGAACCAGACCAAACCATGCAAATGAAACCTGACTAATAAACATGCATAAATGTTCAGCCCCACTGTGTGCCAAGTCTTCTGGCTCTGCAGCAAGGATGAAAAGTGTCACGAGAGGGCGCCAGAGCTCCATGTAAAACAGGATGCAAGCGGTTTATACGATACCTGGAGGATTTTTGGATCATCGAACTTTTAAGACCCTCACAAAAGACACACACTCACTCACCCACCCATTGTTAGTCAGGTACAACTCTCAAAAGTCAAATCTGTGAAACCACACACCACTACAAAGTAAACCCCATCACTGCAGGATGTTAACATCACCCACCGTTACCCAGTCTCTCTCACACACACACACACACACACACACACACACACACACACACACACACACGTACGTGTGTTTTACCGTGCTGAAGCCCTCTAGGTTTCTGTGACAGCTACTCCATCTAGTAAGGAGTCAGAACTCTGGTAGGTCAGGGCCTTCTCAGACCCTCTATTATCCCTCAAACGCTGTGGACACACACACACACACACGCAAACACACACACACATACATTCAAAGACAAACACATTAAAGGTCTACCACATACACATCACAACACACACAGTCTAACCTAAGTGGTACAAAATATTGCTTTCTAAAACAAAGTCATGAAGGTCACACATCACACTCTACATACGCTGCATTTACACTTCAAGCAGAGGAACCAAACTATGCCTGTGTAAATCCAGATGTAGATGCACTGGCATGCAATGACACGGTTTGACAAAATATTTACTTCATGCAAAACTGTAGCAGGGAGAAAGTAACAGGATACAAAAAAGGAAAATGGAGAGAAAGAGGGATTCTACACAAGTTAGAGACAGGAGGAAAGGCAGAGGGTCACCTCTATGAGGGCTGGGTTAGAAACTGATTCTGCTGGAAGTCTGAGACAGCATAAAGATGGTGGAGGGCTCGGAGGCAATGCACCGACGCTTATTCTGCCACGGTGGAGAACCAGAGTGAGGAAGAGAGGAGGAAGGGAAGAACCAGCAGGTCAGAGGGAGGAGTGAACAGGGAGAGGGAAGAGATAAAGCTTTGAAGATCAGTCAGATCTTTCAAAATGCCACATGATCAAATAATGCAAAAGTTCACATTTACAGACAATCATTCGAGAACATAAAGCCTGTCTCAGAGGATCAGAAATATAACCACAGTCATAAGGAAGGTTAAAAGTTAAGGACATGTAGGAAGAAATATATTTAGTTGTTCGGGTCATTAGGAGGTGAAAGTTCAAACCTCACTGCAAACAGTTTGAAAACAAACACATCTGCGAGGCTACACATTATTGTACGCATCTGCTACAACCCAGAAAGGTAATGTAACTACAGCAACTGATCAAACCATCAAATACAGTATAATGATTCAGGCTTGGTTGAAATTCCCCAGCTACCCACGTACTGCACCTGCACCTAAAATAACAATAGTGCTGTTCTTTTCAATAGCTCCCCTGTCAATAGACTCCAGAGCCTGGGGGAGCAGAAAAGCCACTCTTAGCCTCTGTAGACGAGTGCAATAATAGTTATGATGGCTGCATTTCTAACTTTCCATTAACAAAATATTCTGAGTGTTTAAAGTCTCTATTGAACTTTTCTGATTTAGAAATAAAGGAGCACTGCACACAGAGACAGCGGCATACAGACTTACATCCAACAGAGTAGGGACATAGCCAAAGCCAGCATACATCTGCTGACCCACAGGCATCAGTTAGACATTTGACACGCTGCATTATTTACAGTTGATAAAAGTATTATATGGTTGTCTAGAAAGCTTCAAACAGAAAATGATTTAGACCACTTTCAGCAAATGTTACTCGAAAATATTGAGATGTCTAAAAGTATTTGATATATGAAACACAAGCAGAGGGTGCTGTTCTACTTGTGTGAACTGAGCTTGAAGGATAAGATTTTGATTAGAATAATTATAATAATTATTCCAAAATAATTTCATTACATTTGACAAATATGTATTTAGGTTTACACAGAGCACTCTTATACAATGATGGTTGCAATTCTTAGTACTTTCCCAGTTGATTGGTGTCAAATGCATACTTAACAGCATGTCCGTGTATGAACCTACCTGTATGCGTTCAGTCGTGGTGGGCCACAGCGCCCTCCAGATTACCTTCTTCACCACATCTGGCAGCAGACTGGCTGTTATCAGAAGGATTATGCTGAGCCAGGCCGGACCACTGGACAACATCTGCATGAACACATAGTACATCCTCTGGTAGTTGAGGAAAGGCCTGATGGAGGAGAAGAGAGGGGAGGGGAGGAGAGGATAATTATATTATATTATAGAAATAGAAATAGTTCATTCATTAGCTTTTTAGGTTTCAGGCTTTTACATACTGTAAAGATCATGCCAACAAAAACATAGGAAATACACTCCAAAACATTATCTTTAGAGTTCAACTGAATTCTTTTCAAAGCTTACCAGATGATTCCTCCCCACAGCAGAGAGAATACCACAAAGAATATCAGTGATCCCCAGATGACAAAATGGTTGATCCAAGTCCAGTAATGAGTATCTAGAACCAACTACAAGACAGAGGTGAGAGATGAGAGAGCAAACCTTCGACCTGTTAAATGTTGTAGCTCACGTTAATATTACCAGTGGGTGCTTAATCCAGCTTCGCTTGGGTGCTTCTGTGAATGCAGATACTGTGCAGATTGAACGCGTGTGTCTGTATGTGTATATGTGCTTACCTTGAATGTAACAGTGAAGACTAGCACAGTGAAGACCAGCGTCCCAAATGTCCAGTTTCCAAACATCTGCAGCAGCAAAATGACAACAGATGCTGTTAGTGACACATTTTAAATGAAAAGATTTCTGTTTTTTTTTTGTTGTTTTTTTAATAAAATGATATTTAAATGCCATTCATTTCAAAGTAAATGCACTCAGGTCATTTGAGATTACTCTACAGGCCTGGCGTTAATATGGTACACTGATAAACTTAAGTGCGCATATTCAATCAGGAATCAATCAATCAAACAGATGGCAGAGTGACTGATGGATGGGAAACAAGAGAGATGAGTTGATGTGCTGCATGTCAACCTGATAGGAAAACATTTTAAATGTGCTACGTGAACCATTTTATAAAAGCACAAATAATAATTATTTATGTAAATTTGAAACAAAGAATGCCAACATGAAGCAAGGCAGCTTCTCCACTGCAAATTATACTGAAGCTAGATTTGGAAGGAAACTTTTTTTTGTGTTGCTTTACAGCAAAAAGGTGAAAGACATTATTGCAACTTAACTTTTGCTAAAAAGCTTTGTTAATTTCTGGGAGTGGCAGATAGTGAAAGAGCAATATACCAATATATTTCAGCTAAAGAGACAATTATTTAAAAGGCTCTCTGCTCTGCTGTTTATGGGAAATGTAGTCTTAATTATTAACAACATAGCTCCCAATGCTATTGACAGAATAAGACAGATCTGTTTGCTAGCAGTCCTCTTTACAATAATAATACAGAGGTGTTATCCCATAATAATCCTGACAGAATGACATTAAGATGACGATGGCCATAGGATTAAAGGCTAGCCCTAAAAGTTTATTTCTTGAAAATTCATGGTAGTAAGAAAATCATCTTGTCCTAACTTCATTTCATAATTCGGTCATTTAGACTTTCACCCAGGCTTAACTTTGCACTCTTCGGCTACTAACATGCAAGACACATTATAAAATATTACATGTTCATTTTTGCTGTTGTTTCCTTAAATGTGTTAAAAACCATGACAATGAATGATAGATGTGATACATGAATAAATGAAGTTAAAAAAAAGACATTAAGAAAGTATGAAAAGATAGAATTAAGCCTTTTTAATGGCACCTGAATGTGTGGTGGTTGTAATGTTGATGTGATCGTGACAAATGCAGTGATAAGTTCTAACCCAGACTGTGGTCACATTATAAGCTATCCTAAGTGCCAAGACAAAGCCAATGGGCCTCAAAATGTTTGGTGTTATAGAATTACAGAGATATCATAACAACGAGACGTTTGTTTGGTCCTGAATTTGGGCAAGAGAGGAAATACTTGATTTCAAAAATCATAGACATAAGTAAAGTCCATTACCTAGGGAAGGTATTAACCAAGACAATTTTAATGTGACCTGTTTTTGTTTATTAGTTTGCTGATAGAGCAAAATTATGCCATATTATGATTTATCACAAAATATATTATAAATATTATTGTCTACTAGATGGTGAATTCACACAGGATGTCTGAATGAATACTGACACTTGATAATAGAGTTTGGTCCATCTACCAGGACCCTTCCAAAAAATGTTGATGTCTAACCTACTGTACATTCTAGTTAACATTTACTCCACACATGTCAGTGTTTTTTTTACCAGCATGAACATCAGCAAAATCACTTTTGAGAATACCAATCTGATAATGAAAGACCGTTGCTTTTCTATGCAGCTGTTCACATCCGCAAATGCACTTTTTACTTTCAGTAAACATAAATTAAGCTTCAGAACATCACTACCAGCGTCTTTGCATTCTGTTCGGTCCTGATGGTGTCCCGCCTCTGTTATTTCTTTACAAATATGCCTATAAATAGTCCTGATGGCTCAGAGAGTAACCGCAAAGTAATGACAATGTTCTTCTGCTCTAGAAAGGAGCTCCATCAACTCCAAGAGAATTAGATTAGAAAGATGGCTAAATGTCATGTAATAGGAATAGGAGTGTAACTATCTTTCTATATTTATTTTTCCACTGTTTTTAACTGTCCACACACACACTAGGGTTGCACGATATTAACAAAATGTGATATTGCGATATCGATTATGAATATTGCGATAGATATTAATTTAGATATTTTTAAACATGTAAAATTACAAAAGTTATGGGAAAACGCATCAAAATAGATTCATAACAACTAAACAAGTGTTCTTACAACACAAGGTTTATTTCAACTGACTGTCATATTGGACTGGTCCAACATGAATGAATGAATAAATAAATAAATAAATAAATAAATAAGGACCATGTCTACAGAACAGGACATGTTTCACTGGTTGGACAGTATAAAATAAATAAATAAATAGAACAGGACACAACTTTTCTTTCTCTTCTCTGATTCGTTCCATTTTGTTGTCCATTTCTTCACTCACACTGTCACTCTGTCAAAATATGCACACACGTGGTACGCGCCATAGGGTTTGTCACGTAGTGGACCCGAGCGCTGACGTGCACTAACATGTGCAAGTGGCACGGTAACTGGCCAATGAAACATGATCATTATAGCGTTTCAAGCGGGCTCTAAATCGAACAAAACCAAGCCACACAGCCAACGGACGGGACGCAGCGCTCCACAAAATATTCTGGGGTCCGGCATTTTGGCCCCACAAAGCTGTCGGGACCCCACAAGTATACTGGACTCCCGGTTTTTGGACCCCACGAATGTACACACACACACACACACACACACACACACACAAAGATGTTTGATCACCAAATTGACACCTGGACAGATAAGCATGGGTCACTACACAAAAGCCTACAGTTGATGTGTCTACAGCAAGCACTAAGGGCTGGTCATGAGATGAACGGTGAATGGACGATGAGTGGTTTGGTATCAGGCTTTGTGATGGGACCAAACAGGGAATTGGAAACTGAAACTGACAGAGTGACAGGGACAGGCTTACCATCTGTGTGTTGGTTGTCATTAGCTGGGAGGAGGAAAGAGAAGCAAAAAGAAAAAGCAACACAAAGGTAAGAGGAGAGGAAGAAGAAGAGGAGAAGGCCAGAAGAAAAAAATCATAATAAAATAAAACAACAGTTTTGTAGCTGAAGAAGAATAAAAATTCAATGCATAAAAAAAAAAAAAAGAAAAGTTAAATCAAGCAACTCAAAGCAGTCCGAAAAGGTTTCTGGAAGAGTAATGCTGCTTGAAAATTAGATTAAACAAAAAGAGAAACACAGAGGAAGATGGAACCTGCCATGCGGTCGCGTCTTGGATGTGAATGAGAGAACGTCTATCAGCTGCACTGACACTGCTTTTTTTAATTGATCTTTAACTGAAGTCAAAGGTATGTTTTCACTGTTAATTTAACCTACCACTATATAACCACTTTCAGTTTTGAGTTACAATAAATATAAAAAATAAAAAGCTAAAAGCCAAAAATAAATCTCTCAGATGCATCATATTATTAACAAATCCATCAAAGCAACTCTGTGTCTTTCAATAAAGGCTGCAGTTAAAACACATGAACCTGGGTATTAAAAAAAGAATACACTGGGATTTAAACCACAAATACCCTTGGTTCATGTGCATTAATAAACTTAAAACCTCCCCAAAAGACAAATGACAAGCAGCAAATTATAAATGTGTTTTGTAGAGAACTGCAGCACAACAGGTATGGACCTGCAGAGAATATGCAAATTGACAAAGTCTAATAATAGGAAATCAAAAACAAAATGTGCAGCCAACAATTTGATATATATTTAAACGTCAGACATTCATGGGTTTCTATTACAAACTACAAACTACTGTACTAAAAAAAAAAAAAAAGGTGGTGGTGCTTATTACTTTGAAAGATGTACCATAAATCTGCTCCAAAACTGAATTAAAAAGGAGCTGTCTCTGACACATGGATGTTACCTGTCCATTGCTGGTGAAGGTGGTGTTGTCAAACAGGAAGTAGGCACCAAAGAACATCACAATGGCATCATACACACCCAGGATAGTCCAATATAAAAAGATGGGCCACCGCAGCAGAGAGTTCTTAGCAATATCTCTGACAAGACAAACACAAGATGATAGTACTGTAAATGACTCATGTTGACCATTTCTCCTATGAGCAATTACACAGTTACTGATCAATACTACATTAGCTGCCTTTGGGAAGACCTTAACCAGAAATGACCATAATGAGATATTTTAATTTGATTTTGTTTCCATGTGCAATTATTCATGAATACGTCACTGATACAGATGCCCTATACAAACACTAAAATACTAAATGACTTGAGAACATGTACATATGTGCCTTTTGTTTGTGACAAAAGACAATTTTGAGAGTCATACGAGGAGAAAAGGAAGAATGAGAATATAAATGTGTAGTCTAATCATGTGAAACCTCAAGTTTTCTATTTGGAAGTATTTTAGCTATGACCAAACTGAACCCAACTAAATCAAGTTAAAGAGGGAGGGGTTCTGCCCTCTGAGGCCTAATCTAAAATGTACTGAGCAGTCCTGTACTGAGTCTTCTTTGCATGGATGTAAAATCAATAGAAAATGTTTGTGCCTACGGTTTTTTATTCAAATGAAGTTAGTGTACTCTTTTGCTTTTGAAAATACTTAATCTTCAGCTGTTACTTTGTATGTAAACATTCCAATGGAGGGTAATATAACTGAGAACGTCTGAAATGTTTCTTTTGCTTATGAGGCTGAAGTAGACCCTGTGCTTGTTGGGGACATTTCTGGCAATTAGATTCAATTATGGGCTGGAGTAGACTGAATCCCTGGGATCTAGATCTAGATCTTATATAGACATGTTACAGGAGGTTGGACTTCAAGCTGGACTGTTTGCAACTCCTCATTTTCACAACCAAACACAATTCTGTCCAACTTTTGTCTGGGAAGTTTGCAGAGGCAGCAGGTAACAGTTTTACATCACACATACAGTATACACACACTAGATATCGACACCAACCTATAGAGAGATGGGTCCTTCTTTAGGATGTCCATGTTAATGTGCTGCTCTATGAGACTGTAGAGCAGAATGGGCAGCGAGGTGAAGCTGATGTTGTACAGAGTCAAGTAGGCTGTATCATACAGTGGCTGGCGAGAGACGGGTAGAGAGAATTTAAGCTTTTTAGTTATTCGTTTTGTTTATTTTGAGTGTGTGTGTGTGTGTGTGTGTGTGTGTGTGTGTGTGTGTGTGTGTGTATATACCTGTTGTGAGAAGCCACAGAAGAACTGGTAGAGGAACTGGGGGAAGATGAAACAGACATTCTGGAAGAAAGTAAACAAATGAAACAAATGAGAGAAGAAAAGCCGGCAGTAGGTCAGGAGTTGCAGAAGTGATTAAAAGTGTTGTTTTGTTTGTTTGTTTGTTGCAAATTCTTGCTGAAGCTTGCAGACATTAAAAAACATGCAACTTAAAGGATATATTTGGCTATTCTTACTAAGTTTACCGTAATAAGTTTTAAAAGGTCCCATGGCATGACATTTTCACTTTATGATGTTTTTTAACATGAATATGAGTTCCCCCAGCCTGCCTATGGTCCCCCAGTGGCTAGAAATGGTGATGGGTGTAAACCGAGCCCTGGGTATCCTGCTCTGCCTTTGAGAAAATGAAAGTTCAGATGGGCCGATCTGGAATCTGCTCCTTATGAGGTCATAAGGAGGGAGGTTACCTCCCCTTTCTCTGCTTTGCCCACCCAGAGAATTTGGCCCACCCATGAGAGAGAGACATCATGGCTTTCAAACGAGCAAAGTGGCAGTTGGTCAAGGCCACACCCCCCCTCTCCACCTTGCCCCCCCCCCTCTCCTCCTCAATAGCTACAGACACAGAAATGGCACATACTAAGGAAAGCTCATTGTGGTACTGGCTCTAGAGGCTGTAATTCTGCACCAAGGCTGAATTTAGGGAAAGAGACTTCAGATACAGTATTAGGGGACCACTATGGTCGATATAAAAGCATCTAAAGAGAACCATGTCATGGGACCTTTAATGTAAATGTGTACAAAAGTCTTATCCCAAAAAAAACAAAAAAACTAGAAACTAAATCTAAGTAACAGAAAATTGCAATTAGGTTACAGCCTCATAATAAAAAATACTCTGAAGAAGTAAAAATGGAAATGTATATACAGTATATAAACTACAAACACTGTACATGAAATGAGCAGACAGACTACCTTGTAGAAGAAGTATTGCACAAGTTCAGAGATGCGTATGTAGTAATAGTGTCCATGGACAAGCAGCATTTTCTTGAGATGTTTGAACTTTGGGATGGCGTAGTCACTGTTCCTCACTGCCTGACGACCCTCCTTACCCATGATACCTAAAGAGGCCGAAAAAGGATACATTTCATACATGTCGGTGGAAGGTATCACTATTAGGTTTATGTTAACCTTTCCAGTTATGTCTTAAACATGAGGGACTGTGTGTAAAAAGTGCTTCTATTCTTTCACTGTACATCTGATGTGGATGGAAATAAAGGCAGAGTGAGTTGTGGAAGATGTTAATATGACATATCATTTTGTAGCGTGTTAGTTACGTAGTGAAACAGACAAAACTAACCGATGCCAACATGGGCCTCAAGGATCATGCTGACATCGTTAGCTCCGTCTCCAATGGCCAGCGTGATCGGGTGCTCCTTGGAGGCTTTGATCAGCTTCACAATCTAGAAATACAACAAAAGTGGTATCATACCTTTAACTCTAAACAAAACATAACTCAACTCCCAAAACATAACTTTAACAGCTTAACGGATCAGCATAAAGCATCCCTCCAGGTGTAGACTTATATCTCACTTTAAATCCATATTGAGTCTTAGTGATATACGTGAAAACCATCATACTCATTCAGATTGACGTCTGTCAAAAAAGGAATACAGGTGCAGTCCACAGCAGTCTTGGTACCTGTGCTTTCTGGAGTGGCGCCATTCGACAGCAGAGCACGGCGCTGCAGTTGCGGCAGATTTCTAGGAAGATCTCTTTGTAGTTCCCTGAAATCGAGTCCTCCTGGGTGGGCCTCATCACCGCAGAGAGAGTGGCTCCATCGATGATCAGACCAAAGTCAGTACAGTCACCTGATAAACTGGACAAACAGAAGACCTGTAAAATACAGGACAGCTTCACCGTACTTCATTCAGCTACAACAAAACACTTTTGTTTATTGTTGACTGATTGCAACATAGATAGAAAAAACCCACTTGAATTAAAAAATGGATCAGAAAAAATACTATTCAGCTTCTTCTCATTTTAAAGTATTTGAAGCATGTCAAGCTGGTAGTCTAACAGACACACACAGACACACACTACCTAGAGAAGGTGTCCCTGGTCATGCCTCCGTGTTGCCTCAGGACGGTCCTGCTCAGGTCAAACAGGACATCGTGAAGGCTCTGCTCCTCAGTACGTTTGGTGGTCAGCTCCAAGATCTGGGTATTGCGGCGAAACAGCTTGCTGGCATAGCAGGTTGCAGCCGCTGTCTCCATCTTATCACCGGTCAGCACCCACACCTTCATACCTGCCTTGTGGAGAGACTCAATGGTGTCCGCTGCTTTTTCCTGGAGCCTGTAGGGAAGCAAAGTAGGAAAACACAGACCAAGAAAGAGAGTACGTATTAATGAGGGGTAGGAGAATATAACACAGAAACAACAGAGCCATACAGTATAACAACACTTGAATCATTTGCATTGTCTTTCTTAAAGGATGAGCTGACTTGCAATGCCCTCTGGGTTATCCAATCCCTTTGAAGCCTACACTGTAATTGCTTCAGAGGGTTGAACTGCCTCTTGCCCTCACTCAGTTACGCTCCCGCAGAAGTGGGGCAGCACTTGTCATGCCAGCAGCACGCACAGAATAAAGAGTTAGTGCTTTTGAAGTGCAGACATTTCGATTCAAAAAGAGCAAGCATACAGTAACACCTGAGTGGTTATAATAGACAGAAAGACTACATTTCTATATATTTGGCTGCAAAATTGCCCTTAGAAGAGATCGTCCACCTGTCCTCCACAGCAGTGGCTCCCAACAGTATCAGGTCTTTCTCGATGATGTCGTAGGCCTCGGCTAGTCGTTTGTCTCGGTCCTGTAGTGCCAACTTGGCCCCGTTAAGCAGGTGGCAAACCTCCTGGTACTGTTCGGGACTCAGAGGCCGATAGGCAACACAAAGTGTCCTCAGACCCTCCTAGGAGAGGAGAGATTCAAACAGGGTTAGACTGGTATATCAAGGTCTTTCTCCAATGGCCTTCTTTTTACATGTTCCATCTGAAACATGCCGTTTGTGCCCCAGATTCTAAACAAACAGCAAAATACAGATATTTGCTTGAGTTTGGACTCTGAATGTGAGTGTATGGTGTGTGGGCAGCAACTGCTCTTTTCATTTGAACCTCACCAGTACGCCCACCATAGATGTTTCCACTGAAAGCTACGATTTATCTACAGCTGCAACCACGACAAGTGCGGTCTTACTGACCTGGTTTCCACTACAGGTTCAATTCACTTTATTTAGTTCACCTTTATGGGTTATGCATTTTGGGAGTTATTATATAATGAAGTTATGCAGTTAAGTGCTTTACTGCTGCACACTTCCCCTCTTGTCTACTTGTGTTGTTTATATTCTTCATTTCCAAGGAGAAGTTCTAATAATCAAATGTGGGTGTATAAAGAGAACAACAATTACGATTACAATAAAACACATCTTGTGACCTTATGGCTTTTTTTTTCAGTGTCCCATGCAATGTATAATTAATGTAAGTGTTTTAGGGTTGAGTAATGAGATTATGAAATACATATTAATTGTTAACAGCTGACGAGAAAAACGGACAGGGCATGGTATGTCTATTAGAAGCCATACTAGACCCTCAGTGGATAAATACAGAACTGTTCGATGGAAGTGGGCCATGCTCCAGTGATTGACTTCCTGTGGTAACCACGGCAACTGTGGAGACCACTGAAGTAACACAATCTTTAAAACTCTCACAATGTGAATCATGTGAATAATGCTCCAATAAAAAAATACTTTCTGTAGTTTTATGAAACGAGTGAAATGAGTGAATGACAAATATTATGCGTGTGTGTGTGTGTGTGTGTGTGTGTGTGTGTTCTCACCACTGCGTTGTGCTCCACCCGAGCTCTAACCTGATCCACTTTGCCTGATATAACCCTGGGGAAGATGGAGGAGTCTGCGCCTTTACAGAACAGATAGAGCTCACCTGCTCACACACAAAAAAGAACAGAAAAGTGTGTAAGAAATAAGCCATACACATGAACCTAAACATATACATGCATATTAACAGTATGAAATGCCTTACCAGAGCTGGACCTGACAATGACGCTCATCCTCCGTCTGACTGAGTCAAATGTCAAAACCTCCAGCAGCTCAAACCTACAAAAATCAACAACATTGAAATGATCTTGTACATTCATTCAAATTAAGGAAAGCATTGACACTAGCAGGCTGAAATGACCAGTAGAGTGCAGTAAAGAAACAGCTTTATTTGAGCTGATATGGTCAATTAAAATATGCCGGATTGTCAGGAATGGCTCGAAACATCTGTAATCAAAGTCTTACATAAACCTTTAAAAATCCTACTTCATGAACTCAAACAGAGATTATCTGATCATCACTTTGAAAGCTGAACACCCTTTTCAGAGGTAGTTATCAGCCAACAATTATCTCTTTTCATCACCGTTCTAAATTTAAACTCATAGCTGGAAGCCTGCTGGTTTCAGCAGTTACTGGGCTACTCCCACTTGTTGCTGTAGTGACATCATTTTACAGTAATGCACTTTCAGTTCAGATCAACTCTATCTCTGCTCGGTTTTCATACACTGGCCATTAAAACCAAGTATGGTAACATGCTGCAACGAAACTGTCTGGGTCCAAAATGGTTAACAAAAATTAGTAAATGCCCTCATTTTACTTTTAGAGAAATTACCAAGATGAATATTCTAATCAGAGGTGTGTGGTAAATAAACACAAATTACATACATAACAACAATAATAATAAGGAATGCTGTATGCGGTATAAATAACTTCTACAATAACTAAAAAGCCTATAGAAGAATTGTTGCTGAGGCTTTAAGAGATAAACAACATTGTTTTAAAGGGACACACTCACCTCTCAATCTCATCCTCCCTGTTCAAGATCTCCATGTGACTGTCCTTGAGTCTCAGATAGGTGAAACCGAGCCTGCGGCACAGAGCAAAGCACCTTTAATGGGAATAGAGTGACTGAACTGAATGTGTATATTTGAAAAATGCTCTGTGTGCGCAGATGGCTTTATTTGCAATTCAACAGTCCGATTATCATTGTGAGTGTGTGTGTGTGTGTGTGTGTGCGTGCCACCTTTTCATGCCCTCCACCAGCGCCACCTCGTCTGGAGATGAGGAGATGTAGAAGGAAGTGGACTTGCCCTGGTGGATGCCATGCTTGATCCCATCCACTGTCTCCTCCTCCTTCACCTGCACCGTGTGGCACAAACACAGTGCCCGGAAAAACAGCTCCTCGTGCTCCTGTGGTGGACGGAAAACACAGTGTTACCCAAATGCACACCCAAATGCACACACACACACACACACACACACACACACACACACACACACGCACGCACACACACAGGCCACACACACAGAGAGGCTATGCTCACCCTGGCCCCAGGACCTGGCGATGTGTCGATCATGTCCATACCTGTTGCACCAGGCATTACCTAGCAACAACACAAATTAAGCACATTTAAATAGGATGATATTGACATAAACATAGGACATTTTGATGGTCTAAAATATAGTATACATGTATAGTCAATGATATTAAAATGCCCTAAAAGAGCGAGAAAACCACAAAGGTGTGATGTGCTGTGTAGTGAGCCAGTGGCTATATTTTATTAATATCGTGCATGAGATTAAGCATAAAAGTTAATTCTTAACCTTGTAAACAGTAGTTTCTTGCTGTCTTGAGAGTGTGAGATGCGGTTGAAAGCTCCAGAAAAAACCTATCACAAAAATCTGTGTGTGCTGGTGGAAACAGTCATTATAGTGTGGGGTGCCTAGTCTTTGTAGGTTTCATTAATCTTAAAGTTTATTGGTCAGAAATAAAGATATGTGAGCAAATAAAAAGTCCATCCATCAGGTTGTTACCTGTCCGTTACAGATAGCATGAGGTACATAAACGTGTCCGTCCACACAGCACTCAATGAACTCCATGTTGTTCTCTGTCAGAGTCCCTGTCTTGTCTGTAAACACATACTCCACCTGGAAAGAGAGTAGGAAATGAGTTACAGCATAAGTCTCTATGCAACTTCTCTGTACAGTAGTGGTGGGCGGATCGATGCAAATATCGATACCAACGTTGGTATTTGTTGATATTGATCAATACCAGTGTTATGAGATCAATACTTTAGTTTTAGTTTCTCTCCACTGTTGCGGTTTCATAAGAGAGGCGACCTGGCTGTCTGTGTAAGTGCTGCTACTGTGAGGAGCTACTGAGCATGGCACACTTTTCTCCTCCTCCCCCCTCTTGTGATTTGATGTTGTACCATCATGTGACTCAGCGGCACCAGGCAAACAAGCAAGCAAGCAGGACAGAGACGGAGCAGAAGAATGGCAGAGAGGAAGAGGAGCACTGTGTAGCTATATTTTCAGGCCAAAAATGAAACAACGGCAAGCTGTATAATTTGTAAAAAGGCTGTAAGATACAGTGTTAACACAACAAATGTATACAAGCGTATGAAAATTCTGTCCCGAGTGATGATGCATCCACCTAATTTATTAAAAAGTGTCGGTATCGGCGATACTGGCCCTGTATTTACTTGGTATTGGATTGATTCCAAATTTTGCAGTATCGCACACCATTACTGTACAGTACAGAAACGTTTGCTTTTATGTCAGCCTGTTCAAAGTGTTCTTTGCTACCTGTCCCAGCTCCTCGTTCAGGTCCGACGTGTTGACCACGGCTCTCTCTCCTAGCTCCTTGTCAAACATTTCATCATCCCACATGATGAAATAGGAGCCCAGGAACTTCTGCATCTCCACAGTGACGTACATGGAGACAGGGATGATGTAGTTGAAAAGAACCATGAAGGCCAAGAAGTCTGTGAATGCCCTGATCACCTGAGGAAGAGGAGGAGGAGGGGATGAAGAATTCTTCTATTTTTATTTTTTTTTTCAGATTGAGGGAATGTAATTAACAGACTCACGATGTGTCTCTGTCTCTCTGTTTCTGTCCTGTCGTTGTACCAGGGCTCGTCTCTGTTGGGGTCGGCCTGCCACGCATATTTCAGCACCGTGTTGATGAGTGCCTTGCCGATGAGAATGCACAGGTAGACCACCAGGTAGGCATTCATTGACCTGCAGGGAGAGACAACGAGGGGCGTTTTATATCTGGACATTTGGTGTTATTTATATTTCCAGAAACTTCTATACATTTCCTAAATAAAATGTATACTTTTACTCCACTACATTAACCCTAAGCATCTTAGTTACTCGTTACTACAAAAAGAAGACATTTTGGGAAAAAGCAGGTTTGGCAAATCATTATTCCTAAATTGCCAAGATAATGCATGCTCCATTCCAGTTGGTGACCTAATGCCTGTTTGTTGCCAAGCAGCAAAAAAAAAAAAACATAGGCCAAAACTAAAGAGGAAGAGGAGGAGGAGGCATAATGACTGATAGTGTCATGGAAGCACCTGGTGCAGGCTCTGCCGCCATGGTAACAGACGATGACCACCCCGACGACAGTGGTGATGAAGATAACGTTACACACCTTTGGCCATAAAGTTCATAATCAGTTTTTTTTTTTTTTACTTTTACTTCTAATACTTAAGTACATTTAATACCAGAAAATTACTTTTATTAGTTAAGTACAGTAAATATCAGATACTTTAAGACTTTTACTCAAGTAATATTCTAAAAGGAGACTTTAACTTCTACCAAAGTCATTTTCTGGTAAGATACTTGTACTTTTACTTAAGTATTGCTTTCAAGTACTTTATACAAGACTGTTAGAAATACTCATATAAAAGGGAACAGCTGACACAAGGCATTTATTCCGAGCCAAGTACATTTTGGCAAAAGGAAGACAAATGCAATTCCAGTGAGTTAATCAGGCCCACACTGTTACCAAGTGTAAATGTAATCCACCTACAGTCATTCATATCTACAAGCCATCTGGATAGAAGACACACGTCAATGCCAGATGGAAAGAAAGAGATCCACTCCGCGCAGTGAATTGATGGATGGGTAAAAAATATAAATGATTATCAAAGTCAGTGTTTAGTTTGACAATTTATAATATGTCAATGAAAAGGAAAGAGAGAGAGAGCCTACTTTTCCACTGCGGACCGTTTCTGAGTCTTGGACTGGTAGTTAAGAGCCATCTTGGTTTCCATGCCAGTGTAGATGGCAACCGCTAAAAGGGAGGCAGACAACATCTTAACTCAAGGTCCATTTACTAGCTTTTTCTAGTTTGACAAAAAAAAGATCTAAACTTTTTCTAGCACATTAGTCAATTTCAGGTGATATTACCATATATGTGTGCAGTGTTCTTGAGTGTGGCTCCTCGGAGCAGCAGGTTCTCTGCTCCTAAAGGCCTGCAAAATTAAAAAGAAATCTAATTAAAATCAAGCCCCTGCTCAGAGACGTAAAAAATAAACAAATTCAAACTAATTTAGACAAAATGACATTCCTATTTTAATACCATCGCAAACAAAAGAACTAAGGGAATCAAAGTAACAGGAATACTCAAATATAGAAAAGAATAACCTTTCCAAAACTTCTCAGGGGAGAGAGTACTTTGACTAAATATGATACAACAATTGGTGGACTGATTTAGAGTTTACAGTGGTATTTTGGAAAAATCTACTTTGATCTTCACTGGAGAAAATTTGACCATATTCCTGGACCTGGAGCATTTTTACGGCTTTGGGTTACCTGGCCACTGGCTCATTGTCCATGTAGATGTTGATACGGCCAACGAATCTGTGCAGGACAGACGTAACAGGAAAGACATGTTTCAAATATTTATTTGTCAAGACAGTGTTTTTCAGTTGTGTGCGTGTATAGTGCGTTGTACTGACTTGTACAGGTCCGGCTGTGGTTGTTCACATTCTATAGTAGCGTGGATGGTGTCTACCTCCTCCTCTGTGTTGTAAGCTTTGGTGTCCTGAACTGCATAGTATGTCTAGGAACGAGAGAACGGATGGGTGAATGAAAAGAGACCAAATTAGACCTTTGCAATGAAAACTGGCAGCCTTAACTTGAAGAAGTAAATCAAATATTCAGGTTGGATAAAGTGAACTAACTGGCCTGTACTTATATAGCACACACATACTGTACAGTACACACCTTGTGGCTGCTCTCTCCGTCCAGACTGGCTGTAGTAACATAGCAGGTCCCATCATCTCGAGATGTGGAAAGAAGGATGAGGTCGCAGGGAAAAGTCTCATTTTCTTTCATCAAGATGACATCTCCAACCTGAGACAGAAAAAAAAAAAGGCATCTTATTTTTATTTTCAGAAATGCCTCTGGCATGCCTAGATGTAGTGTCTTCAAGGATGGCATGTCACATCCTATTTCTACTAATGCAGTTAAGCAAACCTTCTGCTTTACCACCTGTAAAACTTCAGTTCAGCCAACAGTCACAAACGGTCACATTCTTTCACAGGACATTTGATCCTTCAGCAGATCCTCTGCATCTGTTATTTAAGCTGCAATTTCACTCTGTATACATTACATAACATACAGTACTACAACAGACTTCAAAAGCTGAATTACACACACAAACACACGATTTATCTCTTGACACACACACACACACACACACACACACACACACACACACACCCACCCCCACACACACCCACCCTGAGCTTGCGACTTTGTTTGCAGACCACTTTCCCGTTCTCCACCACGTGGACGGGACACTGGTTGATAGCGTTGTCTGCTTTGTGTCTCAACCAGTCCTCATAACCCTGAAAGAGGAAAACAGAGACGGAGAGGGTGGGATGTAAAGGTGTTGTGATGAAGCGTGTGTTTGTGGTTTTGCTAATGGTGTAGTGTTTAAGGTCAATATCTAATCGAAGCAAAGTGAAAACCTTTGGCTCTCACCTGTTTAATGGCTGTGACTGTGATAACAAAGAAAAGCGGCAGCCCGCTGGTGATAGGACTGGTGGGAGTGTCGATGATCAACTGAAGTGACACACAAAGACAGAGAGAATTAAATGACGGACATGGATTTAGGTCAGAATAATGCATCAAAATGACAGACAGCTTTAAAAAAAGGTGCACTAAGTAATATCTGACCCATACAGGCCTCGACAGGGAGGAAATTAGAAGTACAAAAATATTAATGGCCCTAATCTCCTTCTACACTCGCAAACAAATAATGGTTCTTTTAATTACATTAAGTGACATTTTATTGCGGCAGTTCTTTTTTGTCTTTATGTAAAAATCTTCCTTGAATTATGTGAAAACGTTTTTTTAATATTTGTTTTGCAGGTTCTTCCTACTTGATTCTTGCCAAATTGTATATAACAGGTCACTCACAATACATAAAATCAGGCCATTAATTAAAGACATTTTAGCATGATGGTTTCTTTTTTACTGTAGAACTATTATAGTATTTTAACAAAATGAGTAGCACAGGATCCTGGTGGGGAAAACTAAACCACTATTGTTGTGCCCCCGTGTATAGCAGCATACTGTAGAAGCATGTTTTGTAGAAACGAAAGCAGTGAAAAGACAGAAAAACATTTAAAATGGCTGTAATTTATGTAAACACAAACAGAAAAACGCTTTTACCTGAACCAGAAATATGATGAGAAAGTAGAAGTTGGCGACTCTTCTGAACTGCTCAAACATATTCTTCGGGACGAAGTTCAGAAATGTGTACTGGGAAGACATGAGACAGTTCAGTCAAACAAATCATCGAGTGTCAGTGTTCAAATCCCAGCACACTGTTATCACTAGCTAGCCATGTCAAATCCGAGGTATAATAATATAAATATTGAGACCATCTTATCTTTAAAATACAATATCCACTCTTCTAAAATCACCAAATCATCATCTAAAGTCTTATTACCAAGAAAAACTAAGTCACACAATAAAAGACAAGTTTGTTGCTTTCTATCATGTATTTTTGTTAGTATCTATGTATCCAGTATCAGTATCTATGCTACTTCAGCGTGTTTTGATCTTTGTGTGTATGCGTGGGTGTTTTCGCTGACCTTGGAGGAGACTATTCTGTTGTCGGGGAATCTTTGTTGTATAAAGGCTTCTGTTCCTGGAGGAGGCTCCTTGTGTCCAATGAAAATCGTCCTGCTGTCCACCCAGTTCTCCTCACCAACACACTGCAGGGAGGAAAATGAAAGGTTTGAGTGTGCACAGGAGCATACACGTTACTCTGTGTTTGTGTAATGTCAGTTTTCATTTTAAATAATTACGTAGGCGATATGCAGTATGGGTCAGTGGGTAAAGCTTTGCATTGACACTGCCAAGCTCCGTAAAGCTAAATAAAACATCCAACATCTGTACAATCAAACATAATTTGCCATTTGTATTGGACTCCCAAATGTAACTAGGTTTCAATGGGAGATAAATAAATGTGTGATGACCCTATACACTCACACACAAACTCACTCTCTCACACACTAACATAATACTGTGTGACACACTGAAACAGATTACAGAAAGTCAGAATGAATGAGTAATTTATCCTCCATGAATGAGAACTTTTGTTACCACGGTTACATGGACCCGCATGTGACTCAGACTGGAATGGCGCACACACACACACACACACACACACACACACACACACACATTTATGGAAGAGCAATGAAAGGAAGTGAAGAGAAAATTGAAAGCAAGGGGAAATTGATGTTCGAACAACAATTTGACAGCATATTTTGACAGCATATCATCCCTACTTCCCTGTCTTCATTGCCCTCTTCTTTACCTTTTGAAAGGCCAGTGTTGAAGCTGTATTGAAACTGAACCAACATCACATCCATCCTATCAGAGAGGGGCCGTACGAACTGACTGATATCTGATTTACAGTAAAGGAGGAGATGAAAACCAGATGCAGCATGGACCAGCATGGACAGCTTGCCAACTTTGTCGCCCACACAGTTACTGTTCCTCCTCTTCTCTCCCACCTGCCTGCTCCGTCTGTTCACCTAACACGTTTCTTACACACTTCCCATTACTTGTATGCATATGGAACAGAGCCATAAATATACAGGAACACAAAGGATAGTGTTGCATAAATATACTGTACATTGTGGAGATGCTACTAGTTGCTGGTAGTTCATTAGCCTGAAAATTAGATTAGCCAATTATCGAAAAATAACCAAAATAGCTGCAGCACTAATGTTGTAAACGAAAAGGTCAGTGCTGTGTTAAAAGAATGTGAAGTTTGCAGAACAAAATGCAAATAGAAGACAAACCAACAATACAAATAATATCATTATCAGTTTCCTTAACGGCCTTTTGTCAATTATTTCAACATCAGCTGGTGTTATGGGATGATAAGTGAAATCTCATTAAAGAATATTATGGAAAAGACTTTCCTACATGTGTTGAGTTAGTTTTTTGCATGGTTGGTTGGCCCTGATGTAATCAGTGGTGTGCCTGCAGTGATACATCTTGCACTTTGACATGAGAGCCATATTTGTCTGATAAAAACCTGGTAGGATCAAAACTTTGCCAAGTTCAGTCCAATTAGGCGTGTGAGCTATAACCTGATGTGCAGACATGTAATGCAACATGCAAAAACAGGTAATGATAATGTGTAGTATTGTTACATGAATCTGTGTTGATCAGAGTCAGATGGTGCTGACTGAGAATCAGTGGGCTTCCTTGCTTACGTTCATCTCCCTCCTTAATGCAGCTTTATTGGTATTATCACCTCTTTGCTCTCCATCCCTCACCACAACCTGGATGGCCTCTGAGCAGACATCTCTCTCTTATCGATTACGTTTAGCTTTCACCCGGATTTAAGCTTTTTACATGAAAGCCTGTCTATGTTTAATCAAATAAAACGACATCTTCACAAAATAAAAATAAAAACTGCCCTGTATTAGCTCGAGCATTAAGCCTTTGGATGTAACAGGAGACTTTGGGCTATTCTGGACTTTAATAAATCACTTTAGCAGCGTTTCATGTTACAGGACGCGGCAGGTTTCAGGGGTGTATTTATAGTTGGAAGGGAAACATTTGTGGTCAGGAGAAAGGGATGGAGAGAGTCTGCAGGTTTTGTTTCTGTCGCCCTCACTCAGCACCAACATCCATATTCCTTAAAGCCACATTAGTCACACACACACACACACACACACACACACACACACACACACACACACGTCAATTGTGTGGTGTATGTGTGTTTTGTTGTATGTCTTTACAGAGACAGAAAGATGAGAGAACTTATCCAAAGTGAGAACAATACAGTTGAGGTCATTTGAGAGTTAGGATTTAGTTTTTTTAGGGGAACCTTTAGGGGAAGGGGAAGAGCCTGAATGTACAAACAGGTGCACAGAGCACTTGTGTTTTAGAGAAGTGAAACTAACACTTTGAATATAGTTTTAAAATGTATTATACCTTCAGCAATTGAATACAATCAAGGATACTACTTTTAGTATGGTTTTATTTCGCTCTCTGTATTTTGGAGATATGCCAAAAGGTTTGTGTAAAAGTGACCTTCTTAAGATATTCATGTCTTTATGCAAGTAAAAAGGAAGTGTTACCAAATGTTGGCTTCACAGAAATCCCCCAAACTATGGACTATGCTCTAATGAAAGGATGACCTGCACCCTTCGGATACAGAGAGACAAGGGAGAAAAATACTGGATCAAATGGGATTGTTACTCTCAGACAGACACTAATTAATGCTTTTTTAACATTCTTATTGTCGTCTTTTTTTATTAGGTAACTGAACGTAATCCCTGTATAATGAATTGTACCTGTGTATCTGTCTGTGTTCCTAGTCCTCATGTTTTTCTGCTGCATTTCAGTTTCTCTATTACATTTAAAATTAAAGATGCTTCCAACAAAGCAGATCATTCATATTTCAAACTTCAACCAATCCCTTATCTTAATAATAATTATTAAATATTTACTACAATGTGTCATTAAGTTGGTGCTTTAAAAACAATGATTATTCCCACAATACCTGAACACAGCACTACAGAGCCAGAAACTGAAGCCATACTATGATGTAAACAGGAAGAGCTGGGCACACCATCTCTTTTGTTAGTAATACTGGAGGAAATAACATACACACACAGAGCCACACACACACACAGAGCCACACACACACACACACACACGCAGCCACCCCCCCTCCATCCCAATCCTACCCTCTCCACCAGAGACACCAAAGACAAGAAGAGAACCATATTTGATGTGCAGCATCAAATGGAGGTGTGTGTGTGTTTCCTCCAGTATTACCAACAAAAGAGATGCCATTCTGATCAAAGAAGCACAGAAAACTTTGATTACACATTATTACACACGACTCACAAATGGACAAGACTTAGACACACATCAACAACCCATCACTGCAGAGCACAGGCAAAGCCCTATAAATCATTACATACATACATACATCATAAGATTTGAAACTATCAAAAATGGTGTTCAGTCTCTGGAGTAATACTGTAGTTAGTGCTGTGTGATGCCTGGCAAGTAAAGATAACATTTACAGAATAGTGCGAGCAGGAAAGAGGAATCACTGCAACACACACAAATGACTGCAGCTTTAAAGGCTGAGCTGTTCGACTGATGACCAATCCCAAAGTATTTTATCTCCCGTTGCAACAGGCGGCGCTGAAAATAAGTCTCAACAAAAGCTCCGGACGACAACCTGCTCTCTACGATACCACTGACGGACACACACAAACCCTTCACACACTTTCACATCTAAATACCGTGTCATATATCAGGGTTGCATGTGCAAACACGATTGACTGCAGGCACACATGCTGCATGAGTGTGTGTTATCTCTCTGCTGCCACTGAGCTACGGAGATAAGAGAAATCCTGTCCCATTCACTAAATCACTAGGCATTAAATACAGATATATAGTGTGTGTGATTCTGCCTTTGACTACTGCACTTGCAATTATGTTTTGACTAAAAGGGTGAAAGGGATAAATAAATGAAGGTGTGTAGAGAACAGTGGAGTGCTTTAGCAAGGCGTTTTCCAAAGTTACCACTTTCTTCGTGGCTATTCCCGATGAATTCAAAGTCTAAAAAAGGCACTGGAGCAGGTTGAAAATAGCAACTAACACGTACTATCTTGTGTTTTATATGCATGTGGAGATCTTGTGCTGTATGTCAGCTAGTAGGCCTGAGAGGAAGTGAGTAACTGCTGCAGTGTGTACATCCACACTGCAGAGAGATATAAAACAAAACACAAATGATGTGGAGTATTAAACATTTAATGTCAACCCACCTGCGCTTTGGGTTTGGTATTCGGATAAACGTCTGATAATCTGTGTGTGACAGTCTGGGCGTGTGTGCGCGTGTGTGTGTGTGTGTGTGTTACCTGAGTCACAGATGAAATACCAGCTGTGCTTCCCATCTGTCACCATGTCGCTCAGCCTCACCCGGCCCCACAGGCCAGACCAAATAAGATAATGATTAATCCTCATCATCCACCTCCGAAACGCCACCCTCCCACCTTTAACCATGATGGTGTGTTCGGACTGTGACCAAAACAGTCAGCAGAGTGTTTAGAGTGTGTCAAGCTTTGTGTCACCATCAGCAGCCAATCAGAGCTCTGTGATTCCAAGCAGTTGAGATTTTTAATTCTGCCTGTATGCAAAATTGACCAACCACTATTGGAAACCCCATGATCTTTTCATGAATGCTGTACGAACACGTCAGAGCACTTTCAGAAAGATTTGCTCTTTTCCGCACAGTGGTTTAGCTGCTTTTCTAAACAGATGAACAGTCTGGTTTCTAAGTCTATCCTTCTAATTCTCATTCAATACAAACAAAGTACAGTGTCACCCAAAAGCTGCTGCTGATGATCACAGATGTGAACAGTCAGAACAGGGAGGGGCAGGGCAAAACAAATCCCCAGCAGTGATACCCCTGGCGTGGTTATGTGTCCCAACGAATGCCTGTAAGTAGGGGGTGACATGAACCTCCATGCAGTTGTGCCTTAAAGGTCCAGTGTGTAACGTGTTTAGTTGTTCATTATCAAAATCTGTGTTGCCCATTCACAAACTTGTCCATTTTCATGAATATTTACCACCAATACCATCAATTCCAAGTATTCCTTTTGGCTTGAAATTTTACATTTGCATTCGCATGAACTGGGGTAGACGCTCCATATTCATGCTCCATCTTGAAATACGTTAGCTGGTAAGGGACATACAGGACATACTGCTCCGCCTTTCACGTTTTTGCTCACTGGTGCTGCTAATGCTGCTAATGGGTATCGTAGCTTCACGCTGTTTTAATATGGCTTTATACTTTAAAGATTTGAAGCCTTAGGGAAATAATATGATTTATTATGAATGAGCACTTGTGCATGATTAAATAACACCAGGTTGCTGCAGCCTGTGTCTCTATTATTTCTGTGTGATGACACAATGATAATACAGTTTAGTCTTGTCTAACACAAACACTAGGGGTGACACACAAGACCGACTGACCCTTCCTGCTGAATCACTGCTCCCCTCTGTGATAAACTATTGAAACTGAAAGAGGAGAGGAGAGAACCTTCCAACCTTTTGTCAGCTATACAGAGAAATTAATTAGCCTGGTTTTCACAGAGCAGATCCCAGTAGGGAACTGGGATAATGTGCCTGCATTACCACACTGCACGCATGACTTCTAGCTCTAGAAAGCTCTTAAACTTTGACCACATTAATGGCCCAAATTACCTAAAATGTTTTTCAAAGGTATTTTTTTTGAGTTGGAGAACCTCTGTAGCAGCATTAATACACCTCTCCCCTGAAAGCTACTCTAATGACATTGCTTGTTGTAAGCGGCTTTAGGCAGTGATTGCACTCAATGAAGTAGATGCAGGATATTGCAGGATAGACGCAGACCGGCTCATAGGCCAACCATTGTGCATTGTCCTCAGAGCTGGATAGAAGACCATTGTTATGACTTTACTGTGGATAAGCAGTCATTCTTTGGATGTCAAGGGAATAAACTTACACACTGGTCATATTTGCTTCATTGTGTCTGCTACTGCATGTATGTGAGAGGGAGAGACTGGAAGGGAGTGCTGCTGATGATCATAAGATCCCCCATGACTTGACCTAATGCTGCATTCAGGTCACATAAGAATAAATGTGATGAATGCTCAACCGTTAAAAGTATCAACTTGGAAGCTTTCAGTACTTATTCAGCAGTTCGTAGATAACAAAATGCCAATGATTCAGGTGACAACGAAAGCACCTCGATTCGCAAACATCACATGGAAAACCTGACTAGTGTGACTCAGCCTCTTTCTTTATCTTCCCAGTCGGCATTAAAAATGAATTAAACCAACACACATAGCACATAGTGTCCTTGAGGTCCTAATGAAAATAAACAGCACATCAAGTAGATGGTCATAGAGACACACACTGAATCCAGTGAAAAAATAATTAGTAAATGGTGAAGTAAATTGGGTGTAAATGCATGTGTAACAAAATGACTGTTCTACTTGTCTCAGCAAATTCTTCAGTTAAACATGTCTGTGTTTGTATGAGTACCTAGGTCACACTAAATGCCTGCATTGATCTGTGGACACTTGGCCCGCTTCAAATGACTCCAACTCTGCCTTTGAAAGGCAGTGAGCTTTTATGCGCGAGTTACAACACTCACTTTTGCAGGCATCTAGAAGTTTTACATTAAGTATGTTGAAGAGTCTAGAGATATCAAATATTTAGTGGATACAGCAAAATATGGTCGTTTTGGTGAAGGATATGGTCTGGTCAATAACTTTTTTCCAGTTATGGCAGAGGATAAAAAAGCATCAATTGTGTTAACTAGTGCTTTGGAACTTTGATAAGATGTTTGTTCACTTTCTTGCCAAGACTTAGTTGGTTCATGTTTGTCCATTAAAATGAAGTTAACAGCCAAGGGACCGCTAGCTTAGCTTAGCACAAAAACTGGAAGCAGGGGGAAAGTTCAGCACCTCTAAAGCTCACTAGATAACATGTTATATTGTTTAATAAGTTCAAAAAACAAAGACCAAAAAATTTTATTGGTGGTTTTACAATGGGTTATGTGCCAGACTATTTCTTGACCAGGAGCAGTAACTTCCAGGAGTCTCCTCTGGTTGCCCAGCAACCTCACAGTGACAACGGCCTCTTCCCGCATCTCCATTAAGCTTTAACGGACGAGTAGTATCAATCTTCTCATTCCTTCAACTGTGGCGGCTACGTCAAGAGAGAGAATATTTTTTCTTACAACACTTTGCCAGCAGCACACGTTGTGTTACAGTAACATGTGGAGCTTTTAAAGCCTCTTCACTCAGTAAAAATGTAGGCTATATAAAACAGATTTTTCTTTCATATTTAAAATTTTAGTTTTTACAGATATCTGCCTTGACTCATCCACTGACAAAGCATCTCTGGTAGAAGCTGTGCATGTATTTATATTATTGTTAACAACCTGCATTCTTGTGGAGTTTCATTATGCGAGTCTGTTCTGTTCATCAGGCATTTTTATTTTCCTTAGGGTGACAGTCCCATGGTCCCTGCTGGTCTAGTGTACATGTGCTTTACCTCACTCTGTTAGTGCTCTTACTTCCTGCTGTAAAGCAATGCTGTCTACTTGTCTCCCAGGAGCTCAGAGAAAAGTACCAAAATGCTTTTAATCTTCTTCCAATGTGTTTATTTTCCAACTTATCATTCTCTCCGTCTCTCTCCTTCTCGTTTATGGGAGCACTTCTTGGTCTTCCCTAATGTTTGTCCTGTAGGAACACTGCTGCTTAATGGTGTTCATTACACTGTTTGTGCTGCCTGCTTATCCATCTGTCTGATCCTTCTCTGTCTCCATCTCTACTCCTTTTTTCCGTTTGCCAGTTGAACTGACTTGTTCTGTAGCTGGCCTGTCCTCCTGGTTGGTCTCCAGGGACTCTAAATCTGTCAAATCCTAACTTGAGTCTCTCTCTGGGAACCCCCTCTCTTTGTTTTCACTCAGTTTGAATCAATTTTGAAATGCTTCTGCTCAAATATTAGTGTTTCCCAACAGGCTGCCAGTAAATGTAAATGATGTCCACGGGACAACAAAAGGGATGTTTGTTTCAGCTAATGTTACTCTTCTTTCCTCCTGAAGACCAAAACAAACTAATGCATTTCAAAAGCACAAACTAGTGGGCACTTTATACTATTCATGAAACAACAACACCTGCAGTACATCTTATGGTGGACATATTCATTTTGAAGCTTGACTACAGCTTCCACATTTCATGATTCGTTATTCCGAATGAATACGTTCCTGCTCTCTTTTTCTTCCTTCCACATTCTGTGCCCTGATTACATTTCTACTGTCCTGTACTCAGTACATAATGTTGGTTCAGTGACATTTTGAGGGAAGGGATCGTCATTGCAAAGCAGTAAACAAGACAACACAGTGCACCACTAATGGTTAGGCTAGTTCAAGTTTTTTTCTCTGTGCTTCACTGCTCCCTGTTCTGTTCATGGTGTTTCATTGTCTCGTGACACACACACACACACACACACACACACACACACACACACACACACACACACACACACACACACACACACACACACACACACACACACACACACACACACACACACACACACACACACACACACACACACACACACACACAGCAGGAGAGGAGAAAATTACTATATCGTCAGTTTGTTCTTCATTATCTCCTTGACAACCATGAGATGAACTAACTCCCTCTGCGCTCACTTCTACCACTGACTTTTCTCTCACTGTCTGAATCGTCACTGAACTCTTTAGATTGTATCCACCATCCGTTGATTTTTTTTGTCTCACTGTCTCTCCTCCTCCTCCTCCTTTTCTTCTGACTCTGACTGACATCTGTCACAGTCTACTACTCTCAGGGAGATTAAGAGCTGTTGATATTTTGTATGGTTAATAAGAGGGACACACAGACTGCAACAAAAAACAATTGTTGACTATTTTTTATTCATTCCTCTATTCCTGAAAACTCCTTGGCAAAAAGTGTGATTATCACATCTCAGTGGGAGGGTAAAAATCAAGAGGGGTGAGGGGAACCAAATGGCATCATGTGGCCCTCATGAGACCAGTCACCTGATTAGGGCCAAGCACCATGATGGCAATGGATTCCTAGAAGTCATGAGATTTTGTAAGATCCTTACACTTTACAGCTGTCCTGAAGGAAAGCCAGTCAGCCCACTGAGCCCTGCATCTAGTCCACTCCTTCCACCAGTGCTAGCTTCAACTATTTATAAAGATCCTGCTGGAGTTGACTTGTATTTACTTTAGGTGAATCTTTAAGACCACTAAAAACTTTACAGGAAATCTACTTTACAGCAACAAAAGTTCTTCATATTTAAATATATAGAAAACCGAAAGCAATATATTGGCAGAAGTCAACATGTGTGTGAGTGCAGCATTTACTCTACTGCACCACTGCAACACCCATGCTAATGGTGATCCTAATTTAAAAGTAAGCATAATGTGCATTCATATCCATTGCCCAAATTTCAGAAAGCTTTAGTTTTGTTTCTGATGGAGAAAAAAAAAACATCAGTTCCTTCCTGAGGTTGTGCCATTTGCGTCTACCTTATGTGTTTTAAATCAATCAATCCTGCAGATTTAGTGCCTAATCTAACCTGGTGGCAACCAGGTACATTTAGTGGTGGCCTCTTTTGTTTACAGCAATTAAGCTCAAATATTAATGTGGTGATTATTTATTAATGTTAAAATGCTACACAAAGCACATTTAAAAAGGATTTAGTATCGCCATTGGGTTCCCCCTGTGTAATGCTGCACTCAGAGAAATATACTTATGCGACCACAGCTCCATTATTTATAATGTTCTCTTGTGTTATGCTTCTTCTAGTCTGTGTATAGTAGTCCTGTGCTACATCTTTAACTGTTTCTGCCACCAAATTCTCCGAGAACCACTTCCAACATGACCCTACTGCTTAATACAGGGGAGCTTCTATTCTCATGTCCATTATGTATACTTAGAATAATGACAATGTTTTGACCCAAACTTCCAGATTGAAGTCCAAATTGAATAAGTGTAGTCTTGTCATCATCTAGTCCTGTGGAAACCAAAAAATGACTACATCTACTGTATAAAGCCCATTTTGGCTCTAATGTGACAACATGCCATCTCAAGTCTATCAGAGACATTTCCAAGTGCAGTGATGTGTAATCTCAGTATTATATCACATGGCATTGCTCTACTCTGACAGCCTGACAGTGTGTTAGAGAGGATTACGGTCATCTACTTCATGGTCCCTGCTAAAGTACATTGATAATTACACAGTTACACAGGGGTTTCTAGGACTTGAGGAGGTTCAGGGTTTAGCCCGGACCCATTAAAATAAACTGAATGCAATGCAAAACAGCGTTTGGCTTGCCTAGCTTGTTAAAAGCCAGTGAATGTTCATTTTAGCTGCCCAGTTTGTAGATGTTAGTTAGATGGCACCAACATTTGGCCTGGTCATAACTGGCCTGGCAACCCAAAGGCCAAGGTTTTGTTTCCAGATTTGTGTGGCGACTAATTTCTACCTTTTTCTAAATCAAGTTATGCTGGAAATATCTTTATGTAAAGGGAAAAATAGATTACAATCCAAATATTAAAACATAATGGAATTTATTGCAGTAAGGCTCTCAGGCATTCTGTATTGCTTTCAACTATTTATTCTCCTGTAGATCAACTTTTCTAATTATATCTGAGTCAGCACACATGTAACCTAGGCATCATTTACTCTTCCCTACTTTTGTTGGGGAAGTAACCTCCTTAAATGTGCATATGACAATCTTTCACCTCAATGATACATTAATTCATTTTAATGAATGAATTAATCCCTGGACTTCTGCTCATGTTCAAAACTTTGTGCACATTCAAAATATAACTTATCCAATCTGTGTTCTCTGAGATTTGGAGGAGTCGTAATATTTTGAGAAAAATAAAGTTATAATAGGCTATTACAAGAATAAAGTTACTTTATTTCAGGAAATACTCTGCCTGCACCATAGTCTGCTGTGCATTAGCCTACGTGATTGCTCTGCTGACATGGTAGATCTCAGACCTTCTGACAGACACAGAGCCCCGTTTGAGACTCTGAATGAGAGAACGTTTACAGAAGTGGCTGTATGCTGCTATACATCGGAGGTGGAAAATGGAAACCACGGCAGAAATACAGACCACAAACGCGACACATCTGCCGCAGCATGACCACAGCAGAGCACGTCAATTATAAACCTAAAGCTGCACAGAC